>NW_010530787.1:5640-19014 GCF_000687285.1 Phaethon lepturus | reverse complement strand
CCGACAGTATCCCATGCCAGGGCTCGTCTGATAGCCTGGGTATGGCGGGTGAGGTCCAAGGGCAGAGAAAATGTCACTACATATTGCCAGCATCACTGGCGAGTGGGAAATGCAGGAAGAAAAGGAAATGCCTGGTGACGGTCGGTATTTTATTGGGATTTTAGACCTGAGGCGAAGTCACTGCCTCTGTGAATCATAGCTTGAAGTCTGCAGAGCTCTTCTTCACGTACAACTCCTTTTCCTGGCAGTTGGCGAGGGGCAGGTCCCACGCTGCCACGCGTCAGCCGCGTTCGGCGGCCCTGGCCCTGCCGTCACAGGCTTTATTTCATTGGGTGAGGGTGAAGAGCCCAGAGAGGCTGTCCCCCGAGCCGGGCATCCCCATCAGGCGTTGTCATTAGGCTCAGAAAGAGAGCTTAGCCCAGAGAGACAGGACTTTTCCCTCTCAAAAACTGATATTAACAGGCTGGTATTCAGGAGACAAGTAACCACTGAGGCTGCTGAGTATTTACCACTTTCCAGTGATGTTTTCGTGTTTTCCATAACATGGATTTGGTACTTGCCCTGAACCTGCAAACGCCTCCCTTCAGGCCGTGGGAGCAAAGAAGATGATGCTCAGTTGAGTGATGGAGAAGACAAACTTTAAATGTAGGAGGGGAAGGTGCAAGCTATGGGGAGGGATTTTGGGTCTCAGCTCATGTCAGCAGGTACAAAAAAACTGGAGGCAGGCTGGTGGGAATGAACGCAAGGTATCAGCAGTGCAAACATTCCCAGCAGAATGGCTCCTGCCATTTCAGTAAATCCCCCCGTTGGCCTCCAGTTATTGGTAGATGGATTAACCTCCCCGTCCTTGGTCACAACCATTTTCTTATATCCCAGCACCATGTAGAGGCTGCCAAATCATGGGATGAGTGAGCAGTGACACCTGCGGAGGTCCCTTTCCCCTTGGCACCATTCCAGTGTAGGGTCACTAGGTGTTATCTTGCCAGAATGAGCAGGAGCGGGACCAGTTGGAGCTTAGTAAAAGGTTTCCAGAGAGGGAATTTGATGGAGGAACAGTGGCACGGGCTAATTTGATAGCAGGCATCTCCGCTGAATCAGCGGCGTGCTTTTGGGGAAGCCACCTTTCACATCAGATCAGCGCCTGGGAGCTCCTGTCCAGGGCGGTAGTTGTTAGCCACATGTCTATTTTCTTTGCAAATGCAATGGAAAAAAAGTGTTTTGGAAATCCTGCCCTGAACTCATGTGTGCTGCTCGGCAGTTGCCATGTTTTACCCTAGAGGGAGTTGCTTTTCTGCAGTGGGAGCAGGGATCTGTGTGTTCCTTGGACGATGTCGGGGCACCGGGATGAAAGGAGCTACCAGGGTAAACACCGGATCACTGCCACGGTGCTGCCGCTGCGAATGTTTATTTCTTTTATGGGGAGCTTGGTCTCTTGTCTCCTTCTGACGGCGGTGTTTTCCCGAGTATTGCTTGGGTTTCCCATGTCTTGTGCTTTTGCTCCTGTTTTCGTGGAGGTCCCGGCTGGGCTGGTGTCGAGCAGAAGAGTCGGAGGTGTCACCTTGGACCCGATGGGCCCGTGCTTTAAACAGGCGTCCTAAGCGCTAGGGGTGAATGACTCTGCCTTTTTCCAGGGTCTGGAAAACCCCTGGCTGGTTCCAGGGGAGCGGGCTTGGGGTGTCTGCTCTGCCCCCACTGCCGCAGCCGAACGGGTTTGCAGCTGGAGCATCTGCCCCGGGAGGAGGTTGCTGCCGATGGAGGGAAGGAGAGAAGAGGTCAGGAGTGCTTTGAACCTGGCAGGTTTTTCAGCAATTGGGCTCAGGTCTCGTTTGAAGAGGTGAACAAATGGCTGGTAGGTATTTTTACTGGTGTGCCTGCAGCTTTTGTCCTGGGAGCACCCCACGGGGAGGACTGCCCTGGTCTCCACTGCAGTCCAACTGGCGCGGCCGAGCTGGACTTCTCCACCGCTGAGCGAGAAGCGGGGTGAGGATCGGAGAGCAATGGGGACAAGCTGTCCGCTCGGCCGGCAGCACCCCGGGGACGAGCAGGGATAGGGGAGAGGCATCACCCTCACTCTCGTTTCTCACCCTTACAGAGCTCCCAGCGCTTTGTACAAAGGCTTTTAGGTTGTTTGGGAGCAAGTTGGCTGCTGCTGCTGGGTCTGCTTCAAAAGGGACCCCTGCACGGCTCGCCGTGCGGGTGACGCCTGCGCAGATGCGCGTTACTGCGCGGCTGCCTTGTCAGGGACCGGGTTTGCTCTTGGTGTGTTTCGGGCTGGAGAGAGTTTACGGTTTCCTCTCGAGGTTTTGTTTCTTGAATGCCCGTTTCAACTGCTGAAAAACGCTGACAGACAACCACTTGCAACGGTTTGAATTGCTGGACGGTTTTAATTTCTGCATCTCAGGGCAGTTTATTTCAGCAGGGGTATTTTCTCCACAAAGAAAAGAAACACGTTGTTGTTGATGTTCAGGTAGTGAAGGCGGTTGTAGCACGCCAAGCTCCCCGAGTCCAACTGCTGGCTTGGTGGATCCATGACCTCACAGAGGTTGGTTGGGGCTGTTCTGCAAAGCCTTGTTGCAGTCGTCTTTGCAGCCAGACCTGTGCCGTGAGGCGGGACACAGGCATGAAACTACTTCTGAAAAATACGTACATCCCGGTGCGAGCGGTGAGGAGCGGCGGCAGTAGCACAGGGCCGTGCCGGGATCCTGGGTCACGCGTGGCCCGTGTGAAGCCTGAAGGACGTTGCCACCGGTCAGCAGAACGTCTGGGGATTAATGGATATTGAAACTTCCCCCCAGGCAGAGAGAGTACCCTTTGGGAGGCATGGCGGGAAGCGGAGGGAGTGGTTTTGGGTTTTGTTTTGCTGAGGGGAGACCTCATCGCTCTCTACAACTACCTGGCAGGGTGTTGTGGCGAGGTGGGTGTTGGTCTCTTCTCCCAAGTAACCAGCGATAGGATGAGAGGAAATGGCCTCAAGTTGCGCCAGGGGAAGTTTAGATTGGATATTAGGAAAAAATTCTTCACCGAGAGCGTGGTCAAGCATCGGAACAGGCTGCCCAGGGAGGTGGTGGAGTCACCATCTCTGGAGGTGTTCAAAAAACGTGTGGACAGGACATGGTTTAGTGGGCATGGTGATGTTGGGTTGATGGTTGGACTTGATGATCTTAGAGGTCTTTTCCGACCTTAATGATTCTGTGACCCTGTGATTGAACTTGACAGTGTCAGAAATAACGGTGGTGAAGTGGCAACGATGGGAGCTTAGCTCTTCCCCAGCGAAACCGTCTGGGGACAAACCACAGTAGGAGATATCAGCCATAATGGGGAATATTTTGGAAAGTTTATGCTTGTGGAAGCAGTCCAGATTTTTGCAGATCAGGACTGTTGTGAAGGCTGTTGTAGTGTTAACACATCCTCCGGAGCTGATCCTGTCTTCTCTTCATGGGTTGTGTGTCTCAGGGTGGGTTGATCTGCGTGGTGGGATGTGTCCAGAGCAATGTACGTACAATGAGGTCTCAGTCCTGGGGAGGTGCGAGGGTTTCTGCTGGCACCAGGGTTTGGGTTGCTGTGAGGACACTGTTGAGGTCCAGGCCGTGTAGTTACAAGGCGGTGCTGTTACCGCAGTATTTGGGACCAAAGGGGATGAGACCTGAGTGGGTGGCTGGAGTGGGAGATGGCAGGTGGGGCAATGCCTGGAGGGCAAGTGGGGGCTTCACCCTGTGGAAAGAAGAAACATTCCTATGTTTTGTCCAGTAAAAAAAAAAAACAAAAAACCAAAAAAACAGTGCAGTAGTAAATGGGTAAATGGGACCATTGTACATTTTGGAAAACTGGCTTCTGAACATGGGAACAAATTTGGAGCCCTGAAACCCAGCCTATCCAACTTCTGTCTGTCGAGTTTGACAGCTACAGCGTTAATCCTTGCAACTTCCTGCAGCTTAGGCTGCACAGAGATGCCCCATGGAAGCCTGGAGGTGACCTCATGAAGCCACCACAGATATCTAATGTAATTCAGTAAGCAAGGGAGGAATCTGTTTGTTGAGCTGTTTGTTTGGTTTTATTTTAATATCCTCTGTTTTTTTCCCCTACTTATCTTTTTGAAACTCCTATTCTTACTACTTTGGAATCATCACAGTATTTCCTAAAAATACAGCTTCACGAAGACGTGGTTGGATTTTTTAAAATGGAAAAGCAGCGGATCTTGTGGGACAGAATTGCAGCACTCAGGCAAAGCTAAGCAGCTTTGCACCCACGTGGGCCCCAAGTCTCCCTGCATCCAAAATCCCTGCGACACAATCGCGAGGGTAAACAACAACTTTGGGTCAGGGTTGTGGAGCTCACTTTAAACTGGTATCACAGATGTCCTATGAGACCACAGGGGTGGGCGTTTTAAAGCTCTGTCATGATCTTGTGTCCCAGTTTGGGAGCAGCCCAGAAAGGACAACGAGAGTTACTTGACAAATGTGCGTTTGCCCCTTGAAACCTCAGTCGGCTGACGGTCGGCCGACGGTCGGCCGACGGTCGGCCAACGGTCGGAGCTGCAGAACCGAGCGCTGGCAGATCCCTTTGGGTACGCGGGGACCTGCGGCGACCCTTCAAAATCATCCTGGGGGACGTGAGGTGCCAAGGCTGGAGTGGTGGCATCTGCATGGCATCGGGTGGCTCCGGGTCAGACCTTCCTTCCAGTGCTGGCCTCCCTCGCAAGCCTTGGGCAGCGGCTTTGGAAGGCAACGCTTTGCCAGCCGCGGGGAAGTCAGAAGGACCACCCAGTTCTGATAAGGGCAATTTAGAAAGGAAGGGGAAGATTGTGAAAAGAGGGGCAAAGGGGCACAAAGGGAAGGAAAAAAAAAAACCCCACCGCTGAACAAAAATGAAGATCAAGACCGCTGTTAAACACACTGCCTGTGAGGGAGGTCTCCACCGTGCCTTTTCTCATCTAGAGCCAGCAAGGATTGTATTAACAGCTTCAACGCAATGGAACAAATTAATCCCTGATGTAATTGAAATCGGTGAGGTCTCACAATAGGTGAGTTTGACCCAGTGGGATAGAAATAGAACAAGTATTGGAATGAAGGAGTGAAATGAAGTCACACTGTTCAGCCATTGGTATTTCATTCCTAGAAACAAAGGCCAGACAAATGCAGAGAATACATGGCTCTGCTGGGCATGGTTGAAAGCTGCTCAATAATATCAAGCTTTGAAGGGATATTTCTGTGTGGAGAGGAAGTATGTAGCGGAGATATAACAAGCATTAAAGAGAAAGAAAGACAAAGAAAGAAAGGAAGAAAGAAAAAGCCCTGCTTGCTCGTTGCCTGATTGATAGCTCTGGTAAAATAATACCAGCCCTGAATTAAAAAAAAAAATAAAATCTATCACAACTGGAGAAAAATAAAAAAAAGAACTAAAGTCTGAATTGTATTTCCAGAGAATCAAAACTGTCAAGAGCTCGTGGCAAGAGGCGGCGTCCTGCAGATACCCCTGCAGCTGAGGTGCATGGGGTTGGTTTGCTTTGGGTAGCACAGGCAGCAGGAACTGGTCCCACTGGGAAAGAGGTGCCTTTTGGTGCTGGGAGGTGACTTGGTCTTGGCCCCTTGGGCGCTGCTGCGCCACGGCACGCCGCCGGCAGCTGCGGCGGGGAGGGTGGACGCTGGAGGGGTGGGCTCCTGAGCTGCTGTTGCTCACGGTGATTTTAGTAATGATGTGATGTGGGGGCTGCAGCCAGTGGCCGGGTTCTGAAATCGGTGAGAACGGTGGAGATGTGGCGGACGGGGGTGTTGGAGCCCGTTTCAGAGAGCTGCGTTTAGCAACGTGCTCGTGCTGGGCTTTGCGCCGGCAGGCAGCGCTGGCCGGAGGCGCCTTCCTTTCCTCCGGTTGCACGTGAGTGCGGCTGGGGTTTTAAAAGTCATTAATCAAAGCTGAAACCCTGCTCTTCCCCAGGCTGAACCGTTGCCCAGGGTGGAACAAGTTTAAAATGTCACCATCTCTCAAATGGTGCGTTTTCAGAGTTCTGGCTAAGGCTCGCTCCGTCATCAAAAGGAGAAATTTGGTTTTCTTGAAGGCGGCATCATCTTTCTCTAGAAAATGGCCAAATACTGACTGATGGGCCATAAAACATTAGTTTCCTCAAACTCTCTCAGGTTGCAGTTTTTTGGCACTCCCTCCTGCCTTCCTCGTGGTTTCATACCGGGCTCAGTAACGCCGTTGTCTGCCACCCGAGCATCGGCGGACACGTTGCTTTAGGGGAGCTGGATGGCACTGGTACCTGGCTTGGAAAGCTGGCAGGATCTCGGGGAGATGCCAGGGAGTTTGGCTGAGTGACAACCGTATTTCTCAGGGGCTGCATGTTTCCGGGAGAACGAAGGTCTGACGCTGCCTGAGGAGATTTAATGTATGGCCTCTCTGAATGTGGCAGGCAGCTCTCCGGGGAAAAGGAGGCCCTGCTTGCAGAGCAGCTTTTGGATCCAAGTATGTGTCACCTCGCTGAGCTGAATGTCCCTTCTTCCAAGCCCTGGAAACGTCTTCTCTTTGGGTCTTGTTTAACATTTCTGAAATCCAGAGGGATGGGCAGGCTCGACCCTCGCATCACCCCGTTGCCGTCTCCTTTCCAGCTCCATCCCTACATGCGCTTCACTTAGAGTGCATTAAACAAAGAGCAAACATCATTGAATTTCACGTACTGCAGCAACTTGAAAGCGCTCAAGTCCAAGAAACGAGTGGCTCAATTTCAGAGCGTATCCGTGCAGGAGCGGGGAGAGCTCTGGGTTACTCCCCGAGATGGGCCGATGTCTCCTGCGTGGGCCCGTGCCGAGGGAGAGCTCGGCACCCGTCCTCGGTGCGGGCAGGAGCTCCTCTGCGCCAAGGGCAGGCGCGGGAGGGGAGGTGGAGGTGGTCTGGTGCTTGGCTTTCCTCCTGGTGAAATGGAGGTTGGGAACAGAGCGGAGAAAGGGAGCAGCCTGCATGTATCGCAAGGAGAAGCACAAGGGGGAAAAGTATTATTCAAGCTGAAGGACACTTTTGGTACAAGAATAAACAGGCGTAAACTGGATGTAAATATATGAGATGGAAAATTAAGGCAGAGAATATTAGGGAAGTGTTTCTGAAACAGCCTTCTAAGGAAGCAAAGACAAAGGATGGTTCATAACTTGGTTGATGAACGGGCTATAGAGTGGTACAGCTCTCGTGGAGCGAGATCTTTTGGCATCTGGTTTTTAAATAAGACATTCGTGGTTGTCTGATGAAATATTTTTTCCCACCAAAAAAAACCCACCCCAAAACCAAAAAGCATTCCAAGTGAAGTATTGTGTAAACGCCGTTGGTGGAGTCTTTTGTGGAGTCTCATGCCTGCATCGTTTTGAACGACTACCTCCATGGTGCACCGCGTTGCCCGTTCTTGCAGTGCATCCTGGAGGGTACGCAGTCATCATTCAAGGTGACAGCTCCCAAGACTAAGAGTGCAACTTAGCTTTTCGGATATTTACATTTCAAGGAAAAAATATTTTTTAGATATGGGTATGTGGATAGCAGGAAGAAACAAACACCAAAACAAAGGTCTAAGTGCTGTTATTTTGAAAAGCTTAGTTACGTTTGTGCAGTTCTGACACTGTCAGGCCACAGCCTCTCTCCCGTTGGATGTACAGGGATTCAGTCTGAAGTGCTGGTTCCCTTTGCTCCGGGTTCCTGCTGCACATGGGAATATGGAGCCGCTTTGTGTTAGATGAATTTCTAAATGTGCTTCTAAGCCCAAAGAAGCTAATACGCCGAAGCAGTGCACATCCACTTCTGTCTTCCTTTGAACCAGGTTCTATAGCCTGAAGGTAACAATATCCTGGCGGTGGATTGACTTTGCAGTTAAGAGGAGGAAAAAGCAGCAGGTGAGGAGCGCATTGTGTTTCACTGTGTGTCGAGGGTGGCTGTCGTGGTGAGCTAGCAAATCCTGCTGCAATTGGCATAGAGGGATTTTGCCAAAGTCATGGAAGCGAAGTGGTTTGTTCCTTGCTTTTGCGGGCTTGAGAGAGATCCGTCTTGGACATCCTCTTGTTGACCTTATCGAGTTAACTTTCATGTGTTTAGAAGGTCATGGAGAAAATCATTAATATTAGGCTGATTTGATGGCTGAAACGTAGTAAGTATTTCCTGCTTATCAGATGGGGTTTGAAAGGACTTTGAATAGCTTGATGTGTTTATCTTTTGCAATCGGTATGGCCCTTAGCAAGAGGGATTTTGTATTCCTAATTCAGTTTGGGGAATGACATATGGTTTGCTCTCTGATGAGGCTTGGAGGCTCCGTAGGATAAAAAGCAAAAAATCAGGAAATTCTGAAGTCCAGCTCCCAGCTAACTTGGCCACGCTGGGGGCCTTGGACATCTCATGCTGTAACGCTTTATGACATGAACAATAACAGATTAAGGTCCCTTTTTACTGGAAGGCTCAAAATAGAAAATTCAAAGCGTATAGAGGTTGGTTGGATGGAAGGCCAAATGCTGTAAACATGGCTCGGCGCCGCGAGGATTTCATTGGCCTTGGCGGGGCTGGGATCGCTTTCCATTCACAGCAAGGCTTTGGTGTTCGCAGAGATGTGGCACAAGCTTGTGTAGGACCAACGTCGCAGTGCTGCTGTCAGAGGCTTTTGCCGTTCTTGAGCATTTCTTGCATTACTTAATGGTGAGCCCTTAGGCTGCATCAGCAAAATGGTCTTTCCCTCACCCTCCACCTGGGATTTAACATTTGTTAACATTTGTTAACATTTGTTGAGAGTCATTCTTTAAGCTGAAGGATCGTTGTAAAGCCATTTAAAATGAAATCCACTCTTTGTTTGAGAATCATTCAGCAAAAAAGCACTTGAAGATCTCCCCGTGTGGGCTGTCTGAAGACAGATGTCTCTTCTGGTTTCTGTGGCTGTTTGGAAAGGAGGTAGGACTAAATGCACCTACCTTGAATGACTGGGCAAGTACAAGAGAGAGGAGGGAGAGCTGCTTCTTTTCAGGGGTGAGTGAGGCATTTCTGATGCACCAGTTCCTGGAGGTGATGGTTGTTTTTAAAAGGAATGCTTTTTATTCCCTTGCATAAGCTCTGTATGGCCAACTGTATTCTTAGGATGTCTTTGTAGCTGTGTATTATCACTGAAATACGTGGTGATAAGTAAGTAATAAATGGATGAGGAACTGGTTGAAAAGAAAAAGAGAGGAAGAACAAAAATGAAACCAAATCTGATGCTGTGTTTTAGTGACTGGGATTTTGCAGACTGTAAACCGTTGGCAAAGAATGAGAATGGAGTTATATGAAACCTGCTATCCTGAGATGCTGGACTTGCGCTGCATAGGCAGCGGCCCATACCGCTTGGATAGATTTGCAAAACAGACCACAGTACAACCCCAAATCCCACCAAAACGCTGGAGGAGATAAAGTAGTGCACTCCCTAGAGAGTGTCCCATAGGGCACGTTGCCGGTCAGGAGCTCGAAGGTGCAAGCAGCCATTCATTTCAAGGGCGACTCATGCTGAACTCTGGATCCAGAGTCTGTAGGTTTGGCTACCTACAGCATGGGAGCGTGGATGATCAGATTGAAAGGCCAAAAAAAAAAAAAAGTATGTGTGATGGTTTTATATGCAGTAATAACATATTAATAGTAAAATGAAAAAAAAAAGAGAAAAAGAGATTTCCGTTTGCTTTGGTGAACAGAAGTGAAAGCCTCTAAGTTTTCAAGTGGGGCTGGGACTTAGAGATATTTTTCCGTTCGTTTTTGTGTGTTTGCGATTGTTACGGAAGTGTATTTGGGGGTGGACGGACTTGGTTTTAGGTGACCTTCTCGAGTGAGTGTTGGCAATCAGTTAGCGAAAGAGGCATATGTTACTAATTTTTTTGAGATTTATGAAAGAGAGTCTCTCTTATGCTATATACCAGTGGACTTTCTTATCTCAGTAAAGTTAGCTGCTTGAGGGAGTATACTCTTTAGGGCTGGGGTACTGTGGGAATGGATTTCAGCAATGATCAAATAGGTTTTATCTGATGAAATCGACACTGCATGAAATTTTATTTTAGAGTATTGATACTCTCTGCTGCGGGCCAGCTGCAGCCCAGGCTGGCACGGCTAATTCACCTTGGCCACGCTCCAGCGGAGCATCCTGTTTCAACAGAGCGGTTAAGCACGTGCATATCTTTAACCAGGCAGCTGAATCCTGGGGGTTTCACTGCTGCTCTGGACCATGGCTTCTCGGCCGGGGGACAGGTCAGCTGCAAGGAGAACCTGTAGCACGTGCCTCCTCCAGGCTTTCTTTCCCCGGGTTAGAGCTGGGCCTGTTACTGGAGAAGGGATGGAGTGATACACGCCGGGGCTGACTATTTCAGGGGTCAGTGTCCTCTGCTGATCCCCACGGCCGGCTACCGCTGGGCTTGGACAAGGCGTTGGGGTTGTGGGTGATGCTAGCCTTCTTGCCAAGGGAGGAGACCCTGGACTAGCTGGTCTTGGGCAGAATATCCGCTGGTGGGTTCGTGGCGTGTTCAGAGCTGACTGCAGCTCAGGATGGCTCCGTGGGTGCTCCAGGGTCCACCCGGGCACTGCGGCTATAGGCTGGGGCCTCTGCGTGGGTCTGAGTGCTTGAGAGACAATGGAAAGAGAGAATTCAAACATGTTTTGGAAAACAGATTGCCTTTTCTGTTTCAAGTTTCCAAGAAAGCAAAGCAACCTGCCCTTCCCCCAGCTTCAGATCCCACCTGTTTTGTTTTTTTTCCTAGAAAAATGTGAAATTCATTAACATGTGGTGAAAGCAATGTAACGACGTCATCTTGATTTAAAATCTGTTTTAAATCTTAAAATGATGGAGCCAGGATCTCAACTGCAAATATCCTCACTTTTGTGGGTACGAGGCAGACTGTCAACGTTTACTCTGGTTTTAGTAGTTTAGCATCCTGTGCACCAATATCGCTTGAAATGAAAGCGAGAAGAGGTGGAGGAAGAAAAAAAGAAATTAATATCATTCATTTCAAAAGCCAAGTCCTGCTTGCTGTGCTCAGACGTAGCTGCAGTGCCGGGGGAAAGGGGAGCGAGCAGAGCCTGGCTCGGTGACGGCCACCAGCTCCGTCAGCGTCCCGCGGTGCCCTCCTGGCAGGTGCCGTGGCTCCTTCTCCTCTCGCGTCCTCACCTGGGGGTCACGGCTTCTTGGCACGCTCGTTTCTGAGAGTGGGAAATTTTGCGGCGATTCACTGCGTAATTCTTGTCTGTCACCTCTTGTCGTCACCTGGAATGACCGTTTAGCCCCAGTGTTGCCCTGAATCTCCTTTTGCAAAGGCCCTGCGTTCAGCTCCTGCAGTCTCCTCCTGACTTCTGACAGTAAAATAAGAGAGTTAAATCGCTTTCTCTCCCAGGACTGGGGACTCAAATAGCGTAATCCCAGCCTTCAATAAGGGCAGCGACGGCGATCCTGCAGCATCCCTGTGAACCTCCTTGCTGTTGCCACTGTGTTGAATAGAATGTTTTTGTTTGGGTTGCTTAGTGAAGGTCTGGTGCTAAGCAGCACTGCCTGCCCAGAGTTTTCCTCCTGCTGCTGATCTGTGTGTCTACGCGATAATTGGAAGCGCTAAAAAGTTTTTGTGAGGTTTTGACTTTGAGGGAGCATTTGGCTTCGAAGTATTTGCTGGTATGAGATGACATACGCAGGAAGCTGAAGTGGGGCCGTTTTGCCTGTTGTGGCCACTTGCTCTTACGTGTTTTAGCCTGGGGTGGACCTGAATGAGGATTTATTGTCCCTTTTTCATTTGCATTGCTGTCCCCATACCAATATATCAGAACACTGCAGGCTAGGAGGACAAGCGTGCCATAGAGGGAATGTGTTAGGAGGAGAAGCAGCAACCCTGCTAGAAGTAAATGTCGTTCCTCTGCCAGTCCCAAACCTAGGCATCATTAAATTCCCATGTGAGTCTTATTTTGTGGTGGGTTTTGTCTCTTGCACGCAAGTGGTACACAGCATTAGAGCTCTCCAACAGCGAGTAGACTTTGAACGATCTTTCTCTTGGTCAAACTAAAAATTGCCTATTGTGCTGTGGTTTCATGTGCGTGCCACGTTTTTAAGGCTGTAGTGAACTAAGATTAATTTAATCCATTGGCCAGAAAAAGCACATGAAGTGGCTCGAGTGACCAGACCCCTGCTGATAATGGCCTTGCGGTTGGACGTGCTGGCTTGGCTCTCGCTGGTCCTCGCGATCTCTCCCCAAGCCGTGGCCCTGTTGCGGCGAACAGAGATGCATCCATAGGCAGTCACCAGTGAGCTGGCTTCACTGAAAAGCAGAGCTGGCAAAAAAGTTAGGCTGAAGAGTGCCTGTGTACAAATGACACTTTTATCATGGTAGATTTTATGCCTGTGTGAAGCTGGAGTCCAGTCTGCTAATGTCAGCATAAATATTTTTTTCCCTTGACTTCTTCCCTGCCGTTAATCCGGGGAGTCAATGCCACCTCTGAAGGTGAAGCATGAATTCTCGGAAATGGAGTTGTCCATCCCCTGTCTCCCATACGTGTCCGCGTAACCTGGTAGAGGCTGTGCATATGCAAGGGAGAGCCTAATTTACAGCCAGCATGGCTGACTGGGATTAAATCAAAGTGGGACGGAGCAGAAGTTTTTACTCAAAAAAAACCCCAAAAAAACCAACCCACAGTTTGATTGTAAAAACCCAGGTTTGGTTTACTGTCGAGAGCCAGCTCGGGCTAGAATTACATGTTGAGTGCCTGATACTGCGGCCGCAGCTGTCAAGCGAAGGGCAGCCAAATCCGAGTCCTCCTGCGCCACGTGCCCGTTGGCAGGTTGGTGTGCAGTTTTTCTGTCCAAGATGCTTGTTTTGTTTCATGGTCTGTTCTGTTCTCTCTCCCTCCTCCCCGTCGGCTCTCAGATGTTTGCTGCCGAGGAGAATGTAGATTTTCGGATACACGTGGAGAACCAGACGCGAGCGAGGGACGACGTGAGCCGGAAGCAGCTTCGGCTCTATCAGCTCTACAGCAGGACAAGCGGGAAACACATCCAAGTGCTCGGCAGGAGGATCAGTGCCAAAGGAGAAGATGGAGATAAGTATGGTAAGAATATTTACTGGGATCCCCCAGACTCTGGTTCAAGAACTTTAATCCTGCATGTTGGGATGAGAACCTCTTGGGAGAAAAATGAGAAGAGCAATAAAACCCAGAGGACAAAAGGGAAAAAAAAACCTTTCCGGATTAAGAATGTGGGATTTGTTGCCTTGGAGCAGGCTGTCAGCCCAGCTCCCAGCTGCAGGCAGTTCCCACAGTAGCGTCATGTCCCAATTTATTAATGTGTGATGGTGCTTGAAGCGAAAAATCTTTTTCTGCCCAACAGATGAGCTCACGGTGTGTCTACTGTAATTTGGACATGATTGCCAGGCT
>NW_010530787.1:0-5609 GCF_000687285.1 Phaethon lepturus | reverse complement strand
CTTTCCCTAGGATCTCTGGACTGAAGTTTGGGTGAATCCAGTGCTTCAGTGATTGCCAGTGAAGATGCCTCTTGCATCTTTTGTGGGGGGGGTGTGGGATATTTGGTGCTGAAATTAAGCAGGCTTTGGAGCTTTAAGACTACCCCAGAGCTTAAGTTGAATCTCAGGGCGCGTGGATCCTGCAGGAATTAAAATAATTGAACTTTCCCCAGACGAGCAGTGTGTTCAACTATTCTCATAATGATTTGCACACAAGCAACATGCTAGAAATGCTGCTGGCTGGCTGAATTATGAAAAAACTCTGTAATCCTGATACATTTTGAGGTGGTTGTGGCAGAGAGACTTGTGCTCAAGTTGGTTGCTGGAAGGGTTTTAGGGCTGTTCAAAGAACTGGTCCTTTTTCTCTTAGGCATGTACAGCCCCGTGCATTCATGCGTTGCTGCAGAGGTGTGTGCACATGTTGGCCAATGTGCATGTCCACATAGGGTTGACTTGACGGGCAGCGTTGGTGAGATGGAGGTGGGCTACCACGATGGCGGGTCAAAATCTGGGAACAGTTGTTGCCTTGGGGAGCTTCAGGCAGGGTGAGGTACACGCCGTGCCTAGCGCAGAGGGCAGCTACTACCGCTGCCGGCGCGGGCGGAGGAGCAGGGTGAGCTGTGCCGCGGGAGGTGACAGCTAGACAGCACCTGGCTGGTGTGAAATGAATCCCCCCGGCTGTTGCGTAGAGTCTCCCAATCTCTCCCTGCCCCGAGGTTTTCATCAACCTTGTCCTTTGTCATTCCCCAATTTCCAGATAAAACAGGAGTGGAAAGTGCCACTTGGCTGCTAATTATTGTGTCATTTTGGTGCATTCATCCTCCGAAGGTTTGATATGTAAACTAGTCGCTGCGTGCTCGCCACTGGCTTCCCGGGGAACGCTCTTGCCCACGGTGCCTGTCAGGTAACGTGATGTAGTTTTCCTCCCCATAAAAGAAGGCGGCATTTACAGTGGGGTGCAGCAGGGAAGTGTGCCCGTGAGCAGCTGACAAGTGCTAATTTATGTGTCAAAGCCCATCTTGTCCCCTTCATGCATATGCAATTGTGCCTGTATGACAAACGCTCGCGCAGGAGCACGCTCCTGACCGGTGGCGATGCCGCACAATTACAGAGCCTGAGGTTTCCCGGCGGGCGAGCACGCCGGTGCCCACCTTGCTGCTGGCCACCGAACCCTCGCCGCTCCTGTTTGCCGGCATCCTTCTCGCAACCCGGTGCGCTCTGGCCGCAGAGGCCATTTGCCGGCACCCCTGCCCGCTCCCTCCCCGGCGCCTCCTCGATGCATCAAGCTGCAGAGGCTTCCCTCGCCCAGCCGTGCGGGAAGGGTATGGAAATCTGTTCAGCACCTTGCTTGGCACGGGAGCGCTTAGAGCATGGTAATCGGGGAGACAGCGAGGTGGGGCATGGAGGTCCGGGCTGTGACCACGCAGAGCTCCTAGCTGTGATAATGAAGCGGGGAGAGATGTCAGAGTTACTGAAGTGAGAACCATCTGTGTTACAGCCCAAACTGGATACAAAGGCAATCACACAGGATTCATTATGTGCCGGGAACCCCTCCCCCCGAGGCATTATTACGGAGTAACCTTTGATCAAGACCAGAGAGAGGCTTAAACCAGGTCTAGGGATCCCGACAGTTGCGAACTTTTGATCCGCATCTCCCTCGTGCTGGTCAGATCTGCCTCTGAAGGAGGACACCTTGCCCCTCGTGCAGCAGACGGCTGGTTTTCCTCCTGCCCTTTCTCTCTTCTTGCCTCTTCCGCCGCCTCTATGCTGGCACGGTGAGTCAGAGCCAGGCTGAGCGCCGGGGAGCGCCCGGCTCTTTTCTCGGCTACGTCGCCCTCGCAGGCGGTGTGCTCTCCTGCAGCTTCTCCGCTGTCTTTGCCCTGTCCTCGCTGACAGGGCAGATGATGGTGGAGGTGACGTGGGTCGACGGCCTAAGGACGACAGCCTGGGGAAGGCTTTGGGAGGATGAGCGAGAGCCAATGTCTGAGGAAAGGCAAGGGATACGGGAAAAGGTGGAGGTGAAACGTGCGCTGGCTCCAGCCAGAGTTCTCCCAACACCCCAGTCCTGTGAAGAGAAGGTAACACGAGGCGAGGGCAACGCCGACTCGGCCTTAATGCGGGAAGCTCTGTCGAGCCGCCTCTCTGGCTACGGTCCACAGTGCTCATCACCAGCAATTAGCACTAGTCCGTTTTAAGGATGGGGGAGCTAATAATATTTTAGCACCTCCTTCCCCTCTCCTCACATACGTTTACAACTGGTTAAAGAACAGAGCGTCCAAGTGAAGAGATGCTTTTTTTTTTTCTTCTTTTTTTTTTTCCTTCTTTTTTGTACATAGACAGCTTCCAAATGGCTGGCGTGGGAGGGTTGTCCTGCCTTTGAAGCGAGGTTAGTTTTATTGCAAGGTTTTATTGACTTCTGTAAAACTCCTCACCTCTCGGTTGAAGGGAATGCCCAGGAAAACGAGGAAGTGGCAAATCTCAGGCAGTGAATCGCTCCTTTCCAGGCGGCCATCACGAGTACAGCAGAATGACCAGCCAGCCCTGGCTCGGGGAGAGAGGCTACCGCAGGGCTGGGGGAATCCGGCCGGAGGAAGCCCCCTTGAATGTTTTATCCAGGTCTGCCAATGCCACGTGCAAGGAAAAACGCATGCTCTGCAATGCATAGTTCTGCTGGCATAATAATTCTGGTATGTAGTTTTTGGTTTATGCGTTCTTCGGGGCCAAGTTGTGGCCCCATGTGTCGAATTATTAAATGGCAAATTAAGTCAGTTAATAGAATTAATTGAGTCGATGTAATCCTTTTAATCAGATGGATTTGATCCCTTCTCAGATGAATTAGAATTCATTAACAGATAAGTCTATTATTGGACTAAATTAAATCTAATAATAATAATGCCTGCTGCTCACAGCAACACTAATTAATCTAAATACACTTACCTATCTCCCAAGGTTGTTTTTTTTTTTAAGGCTTAATTGATGTTCCTAAAGTGCTCTGAGATCTTTAGATAACAGTCGATCTATGTGAGCAAAATATTATCTCTTAACAGAGTATAAACTAATTAAAAGACTGATCTATTTACAGATTGCATTTTTACTTTAATCTCTTCAACCTATTCAGAAGGAGTTTGCACTGGCCCAGAAAAACAATATTCCTGTTATAAGCTTATTATTACTTTACAGGTTCCTAAGTGGTCCTTTCATTCAGAAAATGAAAGGGGGAAGGAGAAAAAACAACCATTAAAGTGCTGACAAAAAAAAAGAAAAGGACCTGGAACTTTTATATTCTACCTCCGATAAATGGTACAGATAGGGAAGAGAGGGATCAGTGACCTGAAACCTTAGATCCTTTCATTTATTTTCATTTCACAAAAGGCAGAAGACATTCTATCCTGTTTGTTAACGATCTTTGTATCCGGCGCAGTTGGGGAGACCGAGCTCTCTCGGTCGGGTGAAGGCATTTTTTGCCTCATTTGTATTTCACGGCCATGTGATTTTTTTTTTTTTTTTGTTTTGTTTTGTTTGTTTGTTTATTTGAATTCGTTCCTGGCTACTGCTCTCCTGCGGGGCGATGAGAAGTGATGGCCATCAGGAGAGAGGCGAGGGGGATGCAAGGGGTCTGGGGGCTCGCCCTCTCTGTGGAGGTGACTTTTATTTGTGGTGGGCACTTGGGTGTCCTGAAGGATGGGCTGCGGTACGTGTGGGTAGGTAATTGGTCAGTGTGGTCCGGGTTATCAGCCGGTATTTCGTCCGTTGACTTAGTTCATCACAGTTCTAAAAAGCCTTGAGTCCCCTAGAAGGTTATAAACCATCTGTCTTTTAGACCTTCTAGTTTATAAACCTAGTTTATAACATGGGAGGCTTTGTTTGAGGACATCCCACAGCACACGGGTATGACCTGGTCTTCTTCTCAGCATCTTGTCGCTGCCAGCGCTTTTGGCTGCCTGGAGGGATGGGCCCTGAGCTGGCGAAGTCCTCTTGAAGACTTCCCCTGAGTTAGTGGGTTTTAGCTCAGGACTTGAGAGGTGCTCCCGAGAGGTTTGCTGGCGGGGCACCGACAAATCCGGGGCCAGGCGGACCAAGGAGCGAAGCAAATTCAAGAGATGGTGTGCGTGCGTGGTGCCAGGCATCATCTCCACGTGTCATGGACCTTCCTGGTGCAGAGCGTTGCGCTCCGTACAGATGTGCTTTTTTGGGCGGGCAGGTCTGTAGCGTCGAGGGTTGCAACTGGTGACTGCAAGCGTATGGGGGGAAGAGAACAGCTCGGAGAGACGGGTGACTCCTTCCTGGGGCCACCTTGGCCTGGGTGATGTGCTCCGCAGCTTTTGCAGACCCGCCTTCTGTTCTAGCTGGAGCTTCCCAGAGATGCCAGTGGACAAGCCCATGGAGAGCACGTTACAGCTGTCTAGACATCAGCCACACTCCATCCCGCCAGAGATTTCATTTGCGGTAGAAGTGGGCTCTGTTCCATGAGGAGGTGTAATATGTGTGGAAAATATTATTATAGCAAAATAGCCTCCTTTAATTGACTCTCAATTTTGCAGGATTCCTTCCTAGGTTTGGGTAATCCTGTGCTCTCCAGAATTAATGAGCTGACATAGCACTTCTTCGGGTTTGGCAGCCTGACAGCTAATTTAGAACTCCCTAAACTCATTTCACTAATGACTCCCATTTGTTCTATCTCAAAGCCTGGAAACAAATGCAAAATACCAGTGCCATTGTCCCATCTTTAGCAAGTCATTCTTTCCCCTCAGTATTTCTGGCACCTTAACAGCAAGCTGCCTTGGGAAACCTGATTAACCCTTTCCATTCCTCAAGCAGTTAAAATCAATTTTGATCCCCCTCCTGGGAAAAGCGGGAAGAAAAAACTAAACTCATTGTGGCTGGAAGGCGCAGAATTAACCTGCAAGAAAGACGCGAGATGTAGCCCAGGTAGCCATTGGGGCTAGTTAAATATAGCTGTATTTCCACAGGCTGGACATTCAGAAACCTGCTTTTCTTCCCAGGAGCCAGGTACGTGCGGAGGGGCTGTCTGTCCTGGTGCGGCTCAGGCCGATACCGAGCGTGAACCGTGATTTCCTTTGTAATTTATTCCGCTGAACCATCAGGATGGCTGTTTCCTATTTAAACGACGTATCGCTGCCTCCAGTCTCTTCCCATTACAGTTTTGACATGACAACAAGACAAATAATTTTTTTAAAAGACCTTTTATCTTCTAAACCATTTATTTTCACTTACTTAGCCCGGGGGCAGAGCTGACCTCGGCGTAGGGGATGATCATTCACCATGGCAGCTGTACAGTCATATGGGTCCTGGGGACTGGCCTGCGCCGGAGAAGCCTTCGCTGTCCAGCTGCTGTGTTGTGGCTCTGGTTTTGGGTTTGGTTTTGGTTTTTTTTTCCTTTCTTGCCCAACATCCCCTGATAGCTTCCCCCCCCCAAAATGTCTCCCTTTCTCATCTGCAGTGGGGCAGTGGCGAAGTTTTCCTTTGACAGCAGGTGCGGGGATGAAGCAGAGCGCTGCGGCCAGCTCGCTGCTTCGTCGAACCGCGCGCGGGGTGGCCAGAGCCGGCGC
>NW_010530786.1:0-2658 GCF_000687285.1 Phaethon lepturus | reverse complement strand
TGTGGCGAGGTGGGTGTTAGTCTCTTCTCCCTAATGACTAGCGATAGAACGAGAGGAAATGGCCTCAAGTTGCGCCAGGGGAGGTTTAGATTGGATATTAGGAAAA
The DNA here is from genome assembly GCF_000687285.1 of Phaethon lepturus. Taxonomy (NCBI): domain Eukaryota; kingdom Metazoa; phylum Chordata; class Aves; order Phaethontiformes; family Phaethontidae; genus Phaethon; species Phaethon lepturus. Next base: position 2,552 of record NW_010530786.1, on the reverse strand, counting down.
CTTTCTTTCTTTACTGAGAGAGTGGTCAAGCATTGAAACAGGCTGCCCAGGAAGTCCGTGTAGTCACCATCACTGGAAGTGTTCAAAAAACATGTAGATATGGCGCTTCAGGACATGGTTTAGTGGGCATGGTGGTGTTGGGTTGACGGTTGGACTTGATGATCTTGAAGGTCTTTTCCAACCTTAACGATTCTGTGATTCTAACAAAGAGCTACTTACACGCTAGAAAGTATCCGGAATAAGGACAAATGGGTATAAAATAGTTTTATAAAAGTAGGAAATTAAAAGGAAATTCCTAAGGATAGGTTAATAAACAGCTTCCCAATTATAGTGATAGAGGTAAAAAGCCAAATCCTAATTGCTTTTAAAATGGAGCTTGGTAAATTCATGGCAGGAGATGTATGATATCGTATTGATGATAACAGGTCATCTGCCTCATAGGCTCTTGCTTTCTTGCCTTCCCCTCCTCCAGTAATAAACATATATGTCTTTTGCTTTTACGTGCTGCTGTGGTAATTGGGGACATGAGAACTGCCATCCTGGATCATGTGATCTAGCATGCCCCACGTGGATTTTCCTTCTACTCGTCACACAGAGACTGGTGGGTGCCCTGAGGCATGCGAATTTCTGTGCCTTTTGAAAGTTTGTATATGAATTTATCTGATGTGAGTATGGATGTTCTCATTGTCTTTATAAACATGGAAGCTCTTCTGGATTCTGCTGAAATCTTCGCCTCAATGTAATCATCTGAAGTAACTAACTGTAATGTGTGAATTTTCAGCTGCTCATTTCATGGACTGCCACTTTGCTCCTTCATTAGGAGGCACATCTTCTTTCCACTTAATGGAGGTCTTGGCCACTTAATGTCATCTTTAATAGCACTCCAACTAATCCTACTACTATGCTCCTTTCATCTGGAAAGTTTTCCATGCCTCTAATATACTTTCTCTTGCCTTTCTTGGAATGCCCTTTTGCTGTTGTGTAATTTTTGAAATGATGTGGCCAAATATGAACAGTGAGGAGCTGCTATTCACCCCATTGGAAAAAAACACAACTATTTTTTGCTCTTATCCATCCTTTCTGGGTATAGACTTTTTTGATACTGCATTCAATGCCAATAGTTCTTGGGTCTCTTTTTGAAAGTTATAGTTCAAAGAGATATTAAATCCTTAAATCAGAATAATGAAAAGTGAAGAGCAAGGTACATAAAATCCAAGATGAATTTCCACATATCACTTGTACTGAGTGCCATGTCTAAAGGTAACATTGTTATTCCGGAAAATCTGTAATTTGACTATCTTTTAAAAATAGGGCAATTGTGTAGCATAGTACAGTTATTTCACTTGTCATGTATCAGAGCTGTTCTTCTTTCACAACATGTGTGTACACATGGGAAAGACCCATGGCAAGCTGATTCTTTTGAATATTGATTGACATCCCTATACTTTTAAAGTTTTTTGCTTCACTTGAAAGGTAAGCAGAATTCAGATCAAAATGCTGATTTAAATAATTTTCAAGGAAAAATACTAGAAAGGGCCACATGCCCTCAATCTGAAACAGTAAAGTTTCACACGATGTTCAGGCTGAGTATGTACTATCCAAACGGGAAGCTTGAGGAAAAAGTCCCGAGTTGCCGAAAATGTTTCTATTTAGGACCACTAGATGTCAGGCTGAACGAAGAATTCCCACTGCCTGATTTGGGGTGAATTTCGTCCTCGTGTAAGGGATTACTGCAAAGCCTATGAATCCACTTGAGGAAAAGAGGAGGAAACAAGGTCACAGTCCTTGGACTGTCTTTCTCTGCAGGACTGTATGCCACATCTATTGCTCATTCTTTCTCTGCTTTTTCTCTGTATGGTGAGCTCTGCCCTTACAAAGGTTGAAATTAGATATTATAGGGGCAGTGCATCTTCTGGACAGAAGCACTCTGCTGAAAGGGTTTAAACCTCACCAATTTAGTGCAGTTTTTAGATGTAAAATTTCCAATGTGTGGGAGCTAACAAATTCTGTGCTGCTTCTTGTCTCAACCAATTATTTCATGACATGAGGATAGATGGCCACTGCCCAGTCTATGAGAGGGACTTCAAGGACCCCCTTGCTTAACAGGCAGTGTACATCAACGTACAAAAAATGCCAGTCCTAGCTCCAGAGGGCAATAGACAGGAGGGAAAACTGAGTAAAGAAGGGGAGAGATGAAAAGGGATAAAAATTAAATAAACATAGCTGATGCTATGACCAGCAGTGTTAAGAGATACGCTTTAAGGCCAAAAATGCAATCAAGTGCAGACCTAATAGTAAGAAGATGTCAGACCTGCTGCACAAACAACCCTAAGATTGAAAGAAAGCTACCGATGGGTGAAGCAAAAAGGGGAACAGCCCCTGGGGAGCACTGGCAAATAGATTTCTCTGAGTTACCAAAGAGTGAGCAGTACAAATATCTACTTGTTTTAGTAGAGACATTCTCTGGGTGGTCCGAAGCTTTCCCTTGCCATAACAATCAAGCTAGGGCAGTCATTAAAATTTTTATTAGAAGAAATAATTCCCCAATTTGG
>NW_010530785.1:19518-24054 GCF_000687285.1 Phaethon lepturus | reverse complement strand
CGGGGTGGGTGGCAGCAGGAGGACGGCGGCTGCGAGGCCTGCGGAGGGGCACGGCCGCTGCCTCGCCCTCCCCATCCGTGAGAGCCTGATGGCTTCAAGTCCAGGGTCATCTTCTCCCCTCCTTGAAGCTGGCTGTTTTCCGCCGTGTGTGGGTCTGTGGATGTGCTTTGTGCTTCCGTCCTCTTTGCTTCCCTCCCTGTTTCAACCCGGTTACGGACTGCGGCCAGCCCTGGTGGAGGGAAGGGGAGGGTTAATCCGACCCTTTTATCTTGCCCTTTGTCTAATTAAAACCACAACAAATGGCACAGTTTAGGTTTAAATGTAATTGTGTTTAATGAAACATTAAGGGCAATTAAAGGAGTTACCGTGGCAGCCTCTCTGTACCCTCCAGGGCTGTAAGGGGCTGATGAAGTGCTCTTATTGGCGCTCTTGGCAGGGGGCTGTTAATTGCATTAGAAACTGATAGCGGGTTTCCTTTAATACTGAAGTTTCTCGGGTTATCCATCTCAAGGCACTCGCGTGTCCTCGGTCGCTGGAAGTTGGGAGCAGCACATGGGCACGCTGGCTACCCAGGAGGGTGGATGGGACGGTGGGAGGTTGCCGAGGTGGCCCCTCTCCCTGGCGGAGCCCCTGAGCTTTTGGTCCGGCTGGCCACCAGCGCTGGGGGTACCCAGTGAAGCCCTGAGGTCTGAGTGCCCCTCCTGGCTTTGTTATTATTATCATTATCCTGGCTTTACTACTAATGGGAGGCAATGTCTTATGTTTTTTCCCTGGGAAACGTTATCTTGATGTAGTTAAGTTAGTTTGAGAGTTGTTGGCAAAAGGGACACTTATTGTGACGGTTCATGCTCTTAAATATTGTATATTCACTATCAATCTCAGACTTCTAAAAGTGTCTCAGCACCTAGAGGTCATTGCTGGAGTTTTCACGTACTAAAAAAATTGGCACCTTCCTCTTTAAAATGCAACCTGAATTTAAAGCCAGGTCCTTACATTTTAGGACTTTGACTCATGCCTGACTCATGCTGTTTTTAAAAATACAGATGGGAGTTGGCAAGAGTGAGATAAACTGAGGCACAGAGGGAGGGCAAGGGCAGCCCCAGCGCTGCCACTGAGGCAGATGAGGTCAAGCTTCCTCCCCCATCCCCAAAGGTAACGCAGAGGGAACCAGGAGCGGAGCCAGGAACAGGATGCCCGGCTCTAATCGCCTTCCTGCATCTTGAAGAAATAACCACTGCCAGAGCAGGAAAATACATACCATGTTTAAAAAGTGGTGGCATGAGTAAATTAGCAAAATTTACAATCAGCAAATTAGTCCCCCTGCAGAAGCAGCTTGAAGTGGGGCAGACTGAGCCTTTTTTCTCTCTGTTGCCTCTCTAGGTAGAAACTGTGGCTTGAAAACAAGGCGAACTGCTGCCTCCTGAACGTGGTGCAGGCTTGACAGCAACTTTGTGGCAGCAAGGCTGCCTTCGCAGCACTAACAGGATGACTGCTCTGTAAATCTTAGTAAAAGACGTCACAGAAACACATGTCCTCCAGAAACTGGGAGGGGAAAGGAATGATATATGGGCAAAACCTGTCTCTAGAGCCCTGCCATCTATTTCTCAAGTCTTAAGAAAATGCTGCCAGTGTGCTGCGTCCATTTATCTCGAGTAAATATGGAGAGAAACTTTTAAAATAAGAGGCCTTAAAATTTTTTTCTTTTCTGGCAGAGGTTATTTTTAACACCAAAGAATTTTTCTTTCCTCCTCAGCACATTTCCCAGTTGCTCTCACAAATAAATAACTTAGTGCACCTCCTTGTCTCCACCTGCTTCCTGCCCCCTTCAGCAAGTGCTTCCTGAGACCGTGGGGAGAGCTCGCCATTTATCTCGACCTCCAAAAGCCCCTTGCGATGCTCTGGCCCTGCTGCAGCCGTGAGGGGTAACAGATGGACTCTTATCTCCATCTTGCAGCCGAGGAGCCAAAGCCTGTGGAGATCTGGGACTTCTGCACGCTCACTCAGGAAACTCGTGGTTGACCAGGCGCTAAATCCTGTTCCCTTTCTTTTGGGGGGTAGGGAATTGTGAATTTGACATAACTGTATTTTGGGGTTGTTGCTTCCCTTACCAACCATTATGGACTGACTTGCTCTCAAGGTTTGTTTTACTGGGGTGTGTTCATGTGGCTGTTTGTACCTCAGGAGAGGGGTGCCTGTGGCTTCTGACGGTGCGTGGGTGCTACAGAGCTCTTGGTGAGCTGAATGTGCCGTGACGATGAACTCCTGGGGGTATTGAGGCCAGTGGTTACCAAGCTCATCATCAACTTGCCCTGGTCCCCAGTGATGTGATGTGATGGAAGGACCATGGCAGCCTTCCTCTTTCCTGGTGTTGAGGTGGGCAAGGAGGTATATTAGGGGCTGTCAATGTTTTCCATTAAAAAGGATTTTTGCCCCAAACAAAACGTATTTTGAAAGCATTTCTACTGAGACTTGTTATTTCTTTTCCAAGCTTTGTGGCTGCCAGGTGTCCAGACTTGGTATCACCCCAGCCTGCTTGACCCCGGTAACAAGAAAACTAGGAAAAGGAAAGTGTTAACCTGAGATTTTCCTGCCATGGCCCTTGGGGTGCTGTTTGGTAGGTCTGCCCATGCCATGAAGGTGTGTTTTGAATAGCAATATGAAGAGTTTTTGCCTCCTTCTCCCCAATCCCTTCGTGCTTGGAGAGGTCTGGCAGCAGGAAACTTTCTCTAAGGAGAAGTTGTCTTGCCCTTCACAGGGATTAAGGGCCTCTTCTTGATCTGGGGTGACCTCCCTTGGTCCATGGAAAGCTGCAGGGACTGCTGTGTTTTACTGTGATATTCCCCCCCCCGTCCCTTTGACACTGGCCTGTAGAACAGCAGGCATGTGAAAAGGGAACGGGAAGGACCAAATAGATCACCCCCCATGTTGGGTGCGCTGAGCCCCATCATCAAGTTACCCATCTCTGGCAATACACCATTTCTTCTGCGTGCTTCTGCAGCGGTGCTGCAGGAACAGGGACGGGGCATTCCCACTGCTTAAGTAAAACATCATAATTTAAGTTTTATTTAATTTAAACAATAAAATGGCCATTAAACAAGTTATGCATTGACCACCTTACCATGCCCTCTAGTGCTAATCCTGATTAAGTGTCTTTATTACTTGGCTCAGTTGGCCTTTTTTAAATGACAACGAAACACTTGATAGCACTAGTGCAAACTCCTTCCCTCGTGGCAATTATCTCCCTTCCTACTGAGTTTTGCAAGAGGAAGAGGGAGAGGGGGAAGGAGAAGGGAGAGCGGGCTGGCCAGGGGAGAAATCCAGCAGCACCTGATCCGTTTATCACAGAGATATGCCGTAGTGGAGGCTTAATGGAGATTTAAATAATTCAGAGCACTCAGCCCTGCTAAAGCTGTATAATGAGCCTTCTGCACTGTGAGCCACTGCCTGGCTGAGCCTACGAGCGGGGAGGTCGTGTGGTTTTTTCATGCATAATTAAAGGCATAAAAGGGGATTTAGAGCAACAGTGTTACAAAGAAGCATGCGGACAGACGCTGCGCCTGTATGGCTTGGAAATGCCAAACTGTTCTTGACTTGCAGAATAAGCTTCCCTCTTCCCTTTTATTCTTTTAAATACTTTTTTCCTTCCCCTATTCCTTGCTGACCTGTCCCCGCTCCCCTCTGTTCCTTGTCTCCGAAGAGGCTTCGCAGTGATTCTCTTTCACGCTGGGACAGGACTGCTCAGCCCTGTGGCTGTTCGAGGTCTCTGCTGGAACAAGCAGGCATGAGCTGAGAAGCATTTTCCAGCATGTTTCATGTCCCCTTTGTTTCTGCCAAAGGGAATGTCTCCAGATGAAGGGAATGAAAAGGAAAGTGGGAAAGAATACAGGAGATCACTTTAACTTTTATGATTTACCATTTTCTACGGTGTTGTTTACAAAATCTGGGGCAAAATGTTCTGCCTGGATAGATGGGTCTGAGAGAACTTGTTCGTTCCTGTGTCTCCCTCCCTCTTTTTTTTAAAATTTTTTCTTTTTTTCTTGCTCCTTTCTGCCCCTCTGCCCTGTTCTCTGCCGGGAGCCACCAACCTTCACAGCCCCCCAGGTCCAGGGCAGCAGAGAGCAGGCTGCGGCAGGGAGGAGTGCTCGCTGCTCCCAATGTGCCGTGGGGACCTGGGTACCTGCCTGCTGCGCCGCCGGGCCAGGAGTAGGATCTCTCATGCTGCCCGTCAGCAATTTTGCTGTATCTGATCAGCCCCTCAGCCCATGCTGTTGACAGGAGGAGAAAATGGCTTTGCACTGCCCTCCTCCCAGGAAATGGAAAAGTATATTTTTGTGCTTAAAGTTGTTCTCAACCACATCTCAAAAACTGTGCAGGCCTAGGGTGGTGATAATTAACATGTCTTTCATTAACCCCTCATCACAGGCTTAATCTGCTGTGGGAGAGCTTTCTCAAAGCAAACAGGTCTGACCTGCCCTTGTTACTGACAACCAGTTCTATCTCTAGATGTTAAACTGCTTGTTTCATCACAGCTCTTCC
>NW_010530785.1:19174-19442 GCF_000687285.1 Phaethon lepturus | reverse complement strand
TTCCGAGCGTGAGCGAATCCCCCTGCGTCCCTATGAAGTGGAGGCAAACTGGCGAGAGCTTCAGTCGTCTAGAGGTTCCTGAGAAGGTGGGGAAGGGGGATATTTGCAAGGGATAAACCCACCTGCAACGGCACTTGCGCCAAAACCCGTGCTACGCCATGGTTGTGGTCTGCCGTGCAGCCCGAGTCCTGCGGCAGCGTAAGTCAGTGGCATCCGCATCCCTCCCTCCCTCCGCCGCCACGGCCACTCACGGAACGGGGCATTTTCA
>NW_010530785.1:16649-19143 GCF_000687285.1 Phaethon lepturus | reverse complement strand
TAGGGAAGAATTACCAAAGGGGCGTTTATGCTGATGCAAATGGGAAATATATCCGCTAATGCTGCTGTACAAAGACGTTGCCCCAGATGACCATGGAAGATGAGCTCAGTTCAGCATGGCTGCAAAGAGAAGTCACTCGTTTTTTTGTGATGAGGGAAAGTTAAAGAGACTGGGACACTCAGCCTAGCAAAGCGAAGGTTGGGAGTGCTCGCTGCTGCTTCTTGAACATAAGGTGAAGGATAAACATCCATGGGGGAGGGCTGTTCTTGTGGGTTAAGATCAAGATAAAACATAGAGCAGTGGTGGGGCCTAAAAACCAAACTGGTTTTAAGGTTGATATGTGATAACTTGGAGAAAGGAATTATATGATGTTTCTGCCTGCAGGGTACATGGATCACTGAATCGGGAGGTCCTTTCTGGCCTTTAATCCTTAATAACCCCTTTTCCCAGGGCTGCAGGAAGGTGCTGCAGCAGCTCATGGCTGACTCCCTGCACAAGTGTGTATGTGTCCCTCAGGGCTCTCCTGCCCTCACCACCTTCTCCAGGTAGAGCTTCAGAGCTGTGTGTCAGTGCGATGTACAGCCAGCAGCACAAGCTACTGCCAGTTCCCTGCCACCCTTCATCCCTAGAATGAATTAATTATTTTTCTTTAGATAAACAAAACAAGAAGGAATCCGTGGCCACCATATTCACCGTAATGGCATGTGTCCATCAGTCCTTTGTTGCTGGGTGGGAAGTGGGGGGTGATGAGACATCCTGCACAGTCACGTAATGGAAACATCCATCTTGTCTCCCTCAATGCATGCTCTCCATTTAGGAATTTCGAAAACACTTCTGTCAAATATCACTCTCTGCACAATCCTGTTAGCAGGGCTGATGAATGGAGTCTCAAATTAAGACCGATCCCTCTGATAACCACAGTGCTGTAGGAGAGTCATCTGCCCCGTCAGAGCTATTTATTATATTTGATTAGCTGGGATGGCAATCTTCACAACCCATTGTAAATTCTATTAGGGGCACTCTGAGGCCCAGAAATGCAAATCAGACTTCCCAAAACACATGCGCATACATATAGCCTCTCTTAGCAACTGGGTCATTTCCTCACATTCATTTCGGTGTTGCTTCAAGAGAGATGTTGATCCCTTCCCAGGAAAGGAGGGAGAGGAGTGAGGGGAACACTCTTGGGTGGCAGGACGGCCCCACGTTCCCTCTTTGCTCTTCATCATGAGACCCTGCACGGCAGCAGCTCCAGCGGGTATGTTTTGTGAGCACTGGGCTCCCTACCTCCCGGCTCCCATTAGCCTGTGTCCTGCAGGCATTCCCATCCAAGTGGGTGCTGAGGAGCAGAAGTCTCTTACAATGCTAGAGAAACCTCGTGGGAGACTCACCCCTGGTGAAGCTCTAAAGATAGAGCAGGCTCTTTGCTCCATTTTTTTTTTTTTTTTTTCCTTCATAATTTGATTCAGACAGGCCCCGGACACCTCCAGCTGGCTACGTGAAATGAAGTCAGGTTGGAAGTTCAGGGCTAGCTCTCCCTCTGGCGCAGCGATGGCAAAAGGAGCAGCATAATTCCAGCAGAAGCTGTGTGAATGGGTTGCTGTACGGCTGCGTTAATAATTATTGATCAGGTGCTCGGAGACCTGTGCGTAAAAGGCACGTTTTAATCACACTGTTCTTCTGGACGACGTTAGTACCAGTGACTGAGGTACCTTTGACTCCAGTGGAGTGAGAATGAGCTGCATATGTTCAGGGAAGGAAGAGGTCTGTCCCATAGGCTACTCAGTGAATAGTGCATCCAGAAGTTTCATTTATTTGTGGTGATTAATTCTGCCAAGAAATGAAGAGGTTTATTAAGGGCAAACAAAGCAAAGATTATTTGGGAGCTAACAAGCAGAACTGTCGGTGGTTTGCTTTCTTCTCCTGGTCATATTTTATTTTAAGAATCATTTTCATAATGGCTTATTAATTTCTGTATTACATAGTCATTTACATTTACAATACACACTATCTAATAGTGTACTATCCACTGATCTATGGGTTAGGTTAATCCCAACTGATTATTCTGCGATTAATAAATTTTTAATAAACCCTTTTAAAAGGGTTAATAAACCTCTTAAAGAATAACATTGACATAAAATCTGAGCTTTTTCTTTTCCCACCTTTAGTTCTTGTACCTGTTCAGTAAGATTCTTACAACATTTCTGTCCCTTTGTGCTTCCCATTGTATGTGTTTGCCCCGGATTTTTATTGAGGTAAGCTGCTGCAATGATGCAAGGCTAAAAGAAACCCCTTACAGAGCTGGAGGTACCTGGCAATGTATTTGAGTCTTCTTAAGCAGTTAAAAAAAATTCCCAACACGTTGAATGAAAATCTTATCTGGGCGTGATAAGGATCCCTTGGTCCCTGTAATATAATGTAGTTTGTTTCTTCCAGCCTCACAAATGCTTTTGTTATCTTTGCTTTGATTTTTTTTCTCCCCTCTGTATTGCTTTGA
>NW_010530785.1:15184-16618 GCF_000687285.1 Phaethon lepturus | reverse complement strand
CCCGCCCTTCCCTTTTCTCTTTCATCATTGTTGCTTGTAAATCCTTCCCCTGGTGGAGATTAGAGTAGGAATGAGTGATAGGTGCTGTCAGTAACGGGAGCTAATTTTACCCCTGGTAATGGCTCTGTGGTTTATAGAGACTTCGCTCTGCCCGTGCAGACGCGTACCTGGGTGCCCGGCCCGTCTGCGCTCCGCTCGGAGTGCACCACGCTTGGCAGCGGGAAGTTTAGCTGCTGGGGAGTGTGCGCTTCGTGCTGGCAAACTTTTATCCTGGGAAGAGTCTCCGCGAATGCTTCTCGCCAGTGAAGAATTCCCTCCAAGCACGCATCTGAAGCGATAGCAATTTTTGGTTTTTCCATGAAGAACGTTCCGCTTCCTGCAGAAGTGTGTGCGTCTGGCCAGGGTGGGGGGAGCGAATGGGCTGGATCGGATTCCGATCCCATTTCTGGTGGGAGGATTTCACTGGCATCCATGCAGCGATGCTGCCGTCAGCCCGGCGGGGAGGACTTCTGGGTGTCGCAGGCACATACCGCGGCGATGGCGCTGAAGGGCTAATTTAGTAACGGCACCAGCCATTGCTCGGGGTGGTATTTCACACTGCCGTGACCTCCTTTTGGAGCTATGGCCCGTGTGTTGCTGGTGTGGTACGATGCCAGGTCTCACTTTGAGCCACTGTGTGTAAACACTGAGGATTAGGAGTGCTGGGCACCGCTGTCCCAGCCTCGCCTGCCCACCAGAGTGGCCCAGTGCTCTATGGATGAACTCCTTGCTGCTTCTTTGTGCTCACCTTATGCTGGCAAAGGGGAGGGGAGTGCCGGGACACGGGTGATTTGAGATACCATAGCCCATGGGTAAGGAGGGACCATCGCTAGGAAGGAAGAAGGCTGCAGTGGTCCTCCGCTTTCCTCTCACTCACACAGTGGGGAAGCACTGCTGGACTAGCTCACCCGCTGCCCTTGACGTGCTCCTCTCTGGTCATGCCCTGCGTGGAGAATGGTGCGGGGTTTGTCCCCGCTCTTTCCCCGCATTAAATCAATGCTTGACAGTTCATTTTTCCTGGCGTTCTCACAAGGGGCTGGATTCTGGGAAGAGATTTGCACAGCACATGAAAGGTGGCTAAAAGGGTGTTGGAAGTCTGAAGAAGTCTTGAAACGCCGCTGTCATAGCCGGAGTGCAGTGCAGATGGTTGTGCTCATTTGCAGCTGCAGTTTCCATGAGGGTATTTGCTCCTCTGGCCTATACTGGTGAGCTTAATTACGGTGGGTCATGGTCCAGCCCCAACACGGTTGCAGTGGTCTTGGTTAACTGCTTGTCCTTGGACAAGGACAGAGTGAAATATCCTCTTCTAATTATTTTCTTGGTTACTGTTGGTTACTGTGTGTATTTTTATTTTTTGTTTCAGGTTGTCTTATATGCTCTGGGGGGGGGGGGGGG
>NW_010530785.1:12506-15153 GCF_000687285.1 Phaethon lepturus | reverse complement strand
GGGGGGTGTGGGGGGGTGTAACACACGATACTCTCCCTCACCACCTTTCCTTTATTCGGTGTGACATAGTCACATCAAGCCTCTGTATTCAGGTTACAAAGTGCAGAAGGGAGAAACAACTATTTTAAAGCTTCTCTTTCCAGTTCACAGTATGTTTTTTGGTCACCATTAGCCTTTCTAGTACTTTATCTACTCATTGGTTCCTTTTGGCAACCCTGGTTCCCTTGGTTTGTCTTCCTTACATATGAAATTGCCTTGAGATAGCTGTAGTATACTGCTTGTTTCACTTCAGCCCTTATTAATATCTTTTTGGGGGGGGAGGGGTGTCCCCCACTTTAATTCAAGCAATAATTCAGGGAGGTCCTGGAGTATAAAGTGATGCCTCCTATAGAGTAGCATGCGTTGCTGAGATCCTTTCTCATTTTGCTCCTACCTTGCTGCCTTTACATCTTCAAATGCTTCCCCCCCCCCCAGGTATGTGATATTTTCCCCTGCACCAGTGCTGCCAGCACGCATCTCAGCTCCTCTTGCAGGTGGTATTTTAACACCCGTAGCAGTGACTGGATGGATTCGGTAAGGCAGCTTGCTCCGGTGCTGTCCCCTCATTGCTACTGCCGAAGCAGAGCCAGAGCATCCCTATATTTTGAAATATTTCAGGTGTAGCAAGGTTTATTCTTCATGAAACTGTTATTAGTTAGAGAGGTGGAGGAGGGATAATTGTAAAAAGATGTGGCACAGCTGTTCCTGCCCTGTTTCATTATGGGCTGGGAGCAGCTGACTTCCTCCGATTGCTGGTGATTTTCTCAATTACGGCTGGAGAGAAGCGGGGTGGATAGAGAGCAGATGCCATCTGTGAGGCCGAGTCTTCTGCTACTTGCAGAGTCTGTGGTAAGGAGAGCTCTGGCTATGAAATAGTTCATGCCCGTGGGAAGTGTTTGGGTGCTAATTCAGTGTGGCTTTGCTGCCTTTTGATGGAGTATTGGTAATCTGTGTAATTACAGGGTAGTTCCTCATTAATAGCTGCTTCAGTCATTTCTCCCTCCCGCGTCCCCCACCGATTTCCTTTATTCTGCAATTTAGAACGATATTACTCTAGCTCATAAGTATTTATTTTGTCTGATGGAAATATATATGGTGGTATGCAAGTTAGTTACAGGACCTGAGTGTTTTAATGGGTTGGTCACTGGGACAGTCATCGTTCATCCCTGGAGCGTGGACTCAGATGAAAATCATAGCTACGTGAGAGGAGCCCACACGTGTTTTCCAAGCCACTGGTCTTATCAATTGTCTCCTTCAGCCGCCTCCTCGCCCCTATGGAGCATCACTAAAGGCAAGTGGTTTTGTGTACCATTCGGTCCTGACTGGTTGCTTTGGACCCAAACGTATATTAAGAGAAACACAATTTTTGGCCTCTTTAGCTAGGCAGGCTCTTTTCCTCCTGCATAACATTCTGTCCTTTCTTTTTTTTCATGATGTCTCTTTCCATTTTCAATCATAACTTCACAGTGAGCTAAAAAGAAAATCAAGAATCTACCAAAGCATTCATCATGTCTTTTCTTTTTGAAATAACATTAGGATTCAGGCCTGTTTCAGAGCCTGTGCATCAAAAATTACGCAACCCAGAGCTGGGAAATTGAGAAGTCTTGTGAACATTGGTTTGAATTTTTAACCAAATTCCTGTCAGCTGCATTTCTTCCTTTTATATGTTTTCCTTCTATTAATATTCTAGCGAATGAGTTTACAAGAAACAATGAATTTTAAACAAAGCGTGGAGGACTTTTCCAGAGAATGGATTTCAAGTCATAAATGTGAGTATTCTCACTGGGTTCTGAGAGGAACTGCCCTTTGCAGAACAGAGACGTGACATTGATTCTTACATCCAAAATCAACCTGAACATCCTGTATTTTGAATACATTCAGCAAAGAGCTTAGGAGAAGACAGGCATCTTCTTTCCTTGTTTCGCACCAGTAAAAACAAGAAAAGTGGGGACAGAATTCATTGAATGGTTTATGGGCAAGAGGTTTTCACCTGATTCAATCTTTGTAATGAAAAAAGCTTTCTTAATATCCTGACAGTTTCTGGAAGGGCTTTCTGTTTAGGGAGGAAACGGTAGCATGTCTTTCTCAAGCAACGTCTGGCCTGTATTTGTGAGTTCCTAGGTGACTTAGAAAACTAAAAGCATGTTGTCTTCAGAGGTGCTCTGCACCTGCAGCTCCTTCTGGAGTCGGTGTGAATCAGGCTGGCGGCACGGACTCTGCTGTCATCTTGAAGGTTCTCCCTTCCTTGCTTTCTTTCTGGTTGTCTCCTGACAAGCTCGAGAGCTTGTGGTTAGATTTTTCTACTTGGTTTTCATTTCCTTTCTGCAGAGGAACAGTTTGTGGGTTCTACATCCTGTCTCTTCACCGCAGGTTTGTAACGGATTGGTGTGGGGAGCCAGCATCCCCAAAGGCAGGACTGAGAGAGCCTGAAGCTGCCGTGGTGGTACTGGCACAGGGGTGTTTGAGCCATCATTCAGGCTTCCCTAATTTCCAAAGATCTCTGAAGATAATTATATCTTCCCCTAAGGCAGAATGTGTGTGAAAGAATCAAGGGTACAGCTCAGAGGTGAGACTTGCTAGGGAAGAAGAGCTGCTAAAAGCCATCTCC
>NW_010530785.1:0-12475 GCF_000687285.1 Phaethon lepturus | reverse complement strand
AGGAGGGTTGAGGTCACCTGCTGGGAGGCAGGGCAGTGGGACATCCTCCCCTGCAGCTCTGTGCCCTCTGCCTGAACTGGAGACAAAAATAAGATGCCTTTTGCAGGACCATGACCTTCACGAGTACAAACTCGCATAGACCCGGCCCATGGGATCCAGGGTGAAAGGGTGACGAGGAGAAGCAATTATGTTCTGACCCATCGGCAAGTTGGGAGCAGGCAGAGGTAGAACTGCTCAGTCCCAGTATCCCAGAGCGCGAGTTCACACTGGGACTTGCAGGCAACTGGAGTTTCCTTTAGGGACCACTCATGCCATGGGGCTTTGAGCTGCCTTGCCTGAGGTTGCATGGTGGTGAACGTTCACAATTCACCTCTCCCATGGAAGAGGCTGTGGGTGAACAGTCTGGATCCTTCCCCAGCACCCTCCGAGGGTCTCTTGGCTGCAGGAGGCATGGGTTTTACCTCCTCGCCCCATTGCTTTCACAGGCTGCTATTAAACTTCTTAAAAATAGGCACCACTGCTAAGGAGTGAGGGAAAAGTTGTGTGCGATGAGACCTTTGCTTGAGGAATGAGTTACCATGAATCTATGTGAAACCAAATCTTTCTGGTGTGTGTGAGTGGATTTGGGCAGCCCCCGCCACCTTTCTGCAGTGACCCCAACCTGCTCCCCAATGAACTTGCCAGGGCCAAAAGCTGCCACAGCCTAAAGGCCACACTCAAAGTTTTCCTTTTAAAATTTCACAGAATCACTAAGGTTGGAAAGGACCTTCAAGATCATCAAGTCCAACCATTAATCCAGCGCCACCATGTCCCCTAATCCATGTCCTGAAGCGCCACATCCACACGTTTCTTGAACACTTCCAGAGATGGCGACTCCATCACCTCCCTGGGCAGCCTGTTCCAATGCCTGACCACCCTCTCGGTGAAGAAATTTTTCCTAATATCCAATCTAAACCTCCCCTGGGGCAACTTGAGGCCATTTCCTCTTGTCCTATCACTAGTTAGTTGGAAGAAGAGACCAACACCCTCGTCGCTTCTGCGATAGGTTTTGGTCTGAAAGCGGCATGTTCCCTTCCTAACTGGAAATAAGAAGCTTGCTGTGGGTTTGCCCCCCTTCAAACAGAGGCTCCCCGCGCTGCTGCGATGCAGGTCCCACGCTGCTGCTCAGCTGCCGCTAGATTCGATTTGCTGGGAGTTGCGCTGCTTTGAGGGCAGCCGCTGCGCTATCGTGTCAGAAGGTAATTAAATAGACCCCAATTCTTTTAATTACTGCTCGCTCCTTGGTACATGCTTGCATACAAGGGTGAAGTGAAGGGTACGGAAATAATCGCTGACAGATCACAGCTGGAAATCTGTGGCACCTTGGATAAACATTGAAGCGAACGCGCTGCGTGCAATCCGGGCGGCTCAGCTTTACAATTACTGTGAAATCTGCCTAAAGAGATTGAGGCATGGAACTGGAAAACACAGCAGGCTCTCTTCTCGGGGGAGCAGGATGCAGGGAGGTTGGAACTAGATGATCTTTAAGGTCCCTTCCAACCCAAACTATTCTGTGATTCTATGATGTAACACGGGGCTGAGTGAGCGCGATCAGAGGTGTACCTAATACACAGAATGGGTTTTGTTGTTGTTGGCACGAAACTTCAGGCAGAGGCAAAGTGAAATAAGCAGATCAGTGCGATGCCGCTCACTAGACAGGGGCAGCAAGGTGACGAAATGCCGAGACCTTGCAGCTCATTAGCGACACGAGTCACTGTAACATCCCTTGTTGTTGCGGTGCTGACGGGGCTCTGACGCTAAGGAGGTGGATGAGCCCCGGTCTGGGTGTCACGGTGCTTTTCCCTGCCTGGAGACCACAGCTGGAACGAGACAGAAGTGACACCAGATCCTCCCATGTGCTGTCCTTTATGCCAAGTGGTACGAGCTGATATGAGCATCTTTGTTTTGTACCTGTGCGGCTGTTGCTCACGTAAGGTGGAAATGTTGCTGGAGGTTTTCCTCCTAAAAGTCAGGGAGAGGGGGCTTGTCTGACAGCCCAGCACTTGCGGAAGTGTTCAAAGGTGTTGGATCTTAGAGACATGGGTTGAGTTTTGTGGGCAAGGCACAAACGCTCCTGAAATATCTTGCTGAAGACAACATGGTGCGTTGCTGCTTGTTCCCTCCTGGTTATGCCAGGGTCTTTAGAAAACCATCACCTGCTGGTAACTAAGTGCACTTCTATAGCAGAGCTGGTGCAGATGAGGCAGGCGGGTAGCAGAGCCATAGCTGGAATTAATGTTTCAAAGATATGACCAAAAGCACCTTTGTGGGGAGTAAAGCTTGTTTGTCTGGGAGCCACTTCTGCTTTATTACCTTTCCCCTTATCTGTCATTCTGCTTCTGAAAGGTCTCCTAATGCCTCATGGGGTTAATAAACCAGGAGTGGAGGCAGGAGACTTCACTTTGAGTCCTGTGCGATTTATGGGCTGGGGAAGTTGCTGGTTGCCAAGCATCTGGAAGGCAGCACAGCAAACAATGCCAGCAAAGGGCTGCGTGCAGCTTGTCTGCGCTGCTGTGCTTGGTGGCACCAGCCACAGAGGAGTCTGAAGACGTCTGCTGTGGTTAGAGAAGTAAATAGATATAAAAGATGGGAGACCTTTTTCTCCCCACTTACCTGTTTTTTGGTATAAGGGATCAGGCGCTGATAAAACCCCCGCTAATCTGTTGCCCTCTGCGGTGAAGTGGTTTCCTCCTTTGGAAGGTGAAAAAAACTATTTTGAGCTTCGGGGTTCATGGGGTTAAAATAGGACAATATCTGGGAGCCAACGGTGCCTGAAGGGGCAATGAGGGCAGTTCCAGCTCCGGCGATGCTGACCAGCCACGCACGCACGGCTCAGCGGGCCAAGGTTGGGGGCGGGAAGCTGAGCTCAGACTCTCACCTCCGGGCTGGTACCAAAGTACTTGCCTTGGATGGGTGATGCCAAGTCGGCCACCCACAGGCAGAGCTGCTGGCGCTCAAGCAGCGTGCTGGCAAACGCGGGCGCTCCTGCGTGGGATGTTGGTCCCCTCCCCTCAGTGTTCTGCTGGCGGTGCTTTCCTTCTCTGTGCTGCAGTCGCATTGCCTTTTATTCTCCTGGGATTGGTATTACTCATGTCCTCAGAATCCACTTCCAGGCAAAGCATATGGGGGACTTTTGCAGGAAATAGTTCCATTTTTTTAACTTGTTTTTTTTGTTGTTGTGTTGGTTGTATTCCCTCCAGTTTTGTTTGCTTGTTGTGGCTGAAATATAGTGCCTGAGCCTAAGGGGGAGATACCAAAGCCGGAGTTGTCTAATTCCCGTGGGAAGTCAGCTTGATGTTATGCCTTGGAATCCTGCTAATCGCTGGACTTAATCTGAGTTGATCAGATTAGGGCTTCTGCAGATCGCCGATGCTGTGTGCATAGCGGGTGCTTCTTTTGCAAACTACCCCTGCTTTTTGAACCTGCACCCCTGCCCGCCCCAGTACATGCTCCCTGAGGAGTCTGCTATCTTGGTGAAGGTTTTTCTTCCTTCAGGGGGTCTTCCTGGGATCAGGGTGGAGAATTCTGCCAGTACAAAGAGTCATGAAAGCAGATCCTATTTCCTTCTCCTAACAGAGGCCACATTTTTGTTAAAGCAAGCCGTTTTTGGAGCAGGGGTTATACTAGTAGCTATGGCAAGAACAGGAACCTTGCATTTTCCTCCTTTTTGCCCCTCCACTATTTCTAGCAGGTTGATACAGGGTGACAAAATCCTTCATGTGTTTGGAAAGGGTTTTCAGGATTATTTGCTCCATCACTCCCCCAGAGACCAAGGTGTAGTTCCATGGATCCTCTTGCTATTCTTGAAGATATAAGTAGCATTTGGTCTCTTCCAGTCCTCAGGAATCGCCCATGATTGCCATGACCTTTCAGAGGTTATGGGTTGGCCTCACAGTGACATTGCTGGGGTCTCTCAGCACTCATGGGTGCACCCCATCAGGTCCCAAGCCTACAGCACCTGGTGTTCCCAACCGGTCTCCTATCCAAGTACTGACCAGACTTGACCGTAATTAGCTCCTGAGATCAAATGAGGTCCTTTTATTCCCATGCTGGCTGCTGACAGAGCAGCTGCCAGAAAGGCTGACACAGAGGGTCAGCCTCACATTTCATTGCAACCTACACGCTGATGTTCT
The DNA here is from genome assembly GCF_000687285.1 of Phaethon lepturus. Taxonomy (NCBI): domain Eukaryota; kingdom Metazoa; phylum Chordata; class Aves; order Phaethontiformes; family Phaethontidae; genus Phaethon; species Phaethon lepturus. The sequence continues at coordinate 8,303 of NW_010530785.1, read as the reverse complement.
CCTAAAGCAAGGGCTGAGCCAGATTAGGAGAACAGTGAGACTGGGCACAGGCCACTAGTGCTTTTCATGATGAGAAACTGAGCATAAGCAAGTGCTCAGGCACATTCTGAGGTAGGACTTGTGCAGTTGGATGGCAGTCCTCAGTTTATTTGAATACCCAAACCTGCTTTTTTTGAGGTAAAAAACTGGAAATTACCACCATAAGTCCTGTGTTTGCTTATGAATGCAGGTCATTTTTTCAGAAGCTGAAAACCTGCTTTTTCAGAAGCTGGCTTGATAGCTAAAGAAGCAACAATGATCTTTAGCAAGTCTATTACGCTGTTGAATACAGCATTTTTATTGATCAATGTCAATGTGTCAGAAGAATGGCTCAAATTTTTCATTACTTCTATGTATCCAGCTTTGCTAGCCGAGCACTTTGGTGTGTGGCAAGCACTCTTGCTTACCAAAACCTGTTGTTATGCTACAAGCTGGTCTTCTGTCCATGACAATTATAGATTGAGAGTAGAGCTTTCCAATTGTGACTGCACTTGTTTGAGTAGCTGTCCTGGTTTCAGAACTAAAAGCAGCCATGGTAACTCTCTTGCTACTGCTGTCTCAAAGCAGACGGGGATAAGAGTGAATTAGGATGGAGAGCGAAAAGTTTGCAATAATGTCCCCTTGCCTTACCAGTGGAACGGAAAAGTGTTTGGGATAAGTAAGGAAAATAAGAGTTGACTATTTTGGGCTGCCGTTACAGAGCTGATCCATCTTGAGTGGAAGGATTGTTCATCCTGTCTGGGCCTCTGTTTACCCACCAGCTAAATGAGCTTAATAATGGCTCCAGCAAGGTCCTTGTGACACTCTGATGTTTTTAAAGAGCTTTGAGGTCTTCAGATGAACACATGGCATGGGAGCAAAGTGCTACTGCCTTACGGCTGCTAAGCCACTTCTGCATTTGGCTCCAAGGACCCTCAATTATTTCAAGATGCTGAGACGGGAGTGCATTCTGGTTCAGTGCGTTGCACGTGGACATCAAATATCCTCTTGTGTTAGAGCAGGCAAATATATCTCTGAAAAGAAGTACTGCATATCCTCTCCAGGTAGAAATATCAGTGAAGCAGGCCTGCACTTAGGGTTAGAAGCTATGATTAGAGTGTAGTTAAGCCTTCCACACTAGCAATGCATTGTGGTGAAGCTGAATTTAATGGATTCCTTGGGGTCTTTGCATTTTTTTTGCAAACACTTCCTCGCCAGCCAGACATTCAGAAGGCACTGTATATTTCCCCCATCCTTCTATTGCTCTGCAAGCATGGTTTTTATATGTTTTTGATGGGTTTTGCTTAATGGTTTCTTCATGCTGTTTAAAAGGTTTGTGTGCTGTGGGTTAACATATGTTGGTATTGTCATGGATTTGTACCAAAAGGGCTTTTGTTCTCAGCCCTGGCCTTTATGAAGCGTCTTTGAGTAACTTAAATGGTCTCTGGGGTGTCGTTGGCAAACAAGCTCTTCTGACTCCTTCAACTCAGGTTAGACCTGAAAGTAACAGCACCTTACTGTAATGCCAGGGTCTTGTTATGGGGCAGCACCTCCTTAGATGGAGACTTAACTCTGTAGTGAAATACTGGCAGCCAGCAGTGATTACAGAGAAGCCACATAACTTTAGGAAAGTGCTCACCAGATACAACAGCCAAGTTCTTGAGGCCTGAACCTGTGATAACATGTACTTTCTTGAGCGGAGAGAAGTTGACTGCCCACTCGTCAGCACATCTTGCAACACTGGCAGATTCCACCTATTTTTCTTCTCTTTCTTCTCATCTTGTTTTTCTTCCTCCTCTTGTCTTAAGTTTTCATTTCTCTGCAGGGAAAGCATTCTCTGGTGCTGGAAGTGCCAGCTGATACTCCAAAGGGTGTCTCTTCCTCTAATAGCCCTGCTCTAATGCAGAGGAACATTCACCTGCAGGTTGGAAAGTGATGTGCAAACCCATTAAGACTTGTCTATTAGCTCATGACAACACTTTAAGCTGTTTCTTCATGTAGAAAAGGTATACTGAGTGCTGGGGGGACTGAGGCAAAAACAGTGAACCTGAAAGTTACAGATTGCTTTCAGAAAATCTTGTATCCATAAGAGTCATCCATGGTCTCCTTGCCTCCAGCAGCAGAGATGAGATTCTCTTTCCTGTGCCACCTGCTGACAGATGCAAATGGGAACTGTGTAGAAATAGCCTGGGGAATCGTAATTTCATGTTTCTGCTCCAAATCTTGCAGAAAAGCCTCTTGGATGGCGATCAGGGATTAGTCACCCTTATCATCCATCTGTCCTTAGTGCAATAGCAAACCTGAGCCTTGCTCTTACCAACCTTGTTTATAAACTGGAGGAGTGATGTGGCTCTGTAGATCTGCTAGTGGGACAGCCATAAGGATCCAGCTGAAGATGATCGGCTGGGAAGATGTTTGTTCTTCTTGGTGCTAGAGATATGGTCTGAGCCACTTCAGAGGGATCCTATTAGATCCCGTCTCCTTCCACCCACCCCTCTTGGATACACGGAGTGATGGGTTTGCTTTGCAGTTGTGATCTGAGAGTTGTTGGAGAACCTCTGCTAGGGCACGTAGTCTTGGGTAAATCAAAAGGCAAACATCCCTCTTTCCTTGGCGACTCAGGGATTGCTACTGTAAGGCAACCAAAGCAGGAGAGAGTAGAGTGACAGATCTGCCCCTGTTTGACTGGAGCCATGCCTGCATCCTGTGGTGTGGGAGCATCTCCTGTTGGTTTATACTGATAGTGAGGAGAGGTGGCTGGGGTCCAATCATGAATCGAAGTCTGTGTCTTTTGGGTTTAATTTTAATTTAAAGAATGTAAGACTGTATCTCCAAGCCTTCCCCAAACTGTTACACCTACAACCCTCTTCATCTGTTCTGCAGAGGAACGCTGTGAAACTGGGTCCTCCTCTCACAGTTCTTGGACATTCATGGTTTAATTTTGCAGCATGGCTGGGCTAGAAGGTCTGAGATCTAGAGGTATGCCATGAAGTTAGGAGCCCTTCAGAAGCCAGAGACTGGCCAGGGGTATGCAAATGGACAGAAGAAGGCTTGCAAAGTGGAGACAGTTTATAGACAAAGACAGCATGCAGTAATCCCTGGAAAGTAAATGGAAAAACAGATTATGTTTGTTCTCAGAGCTGTTCAATAATGGAGCAGTAGGCAGCTGCTGGCCTGTCTCCCCCAGGTCCCTCGCAGCAGCAGACAGCCACTACATTATTAATTGTCTGTTGCTGGGAGTCCAGCGGGACGCGGCGTGGCTTCTGGAGAGTAGCCTGGTGCTTTGGGAAGCAGCCCCTTCCTCCTGCCTCCAGGTTTCTTTTTATAAATATGTCTCTCTCCCTTGGAAACATCTCTCCATAGTATGGTGTCCATGTGGCTGTGGTCACAAGCACTGTAGCCTCAAGGCAGGGAGTCTGCTCACTATCCTTGATTTACAGTGTTGTTGCAGCACCTCTCCTGCTCTGTGCGTCATGGTGCAAAAACCCACGGTAAAAGGCACTCCTTGCCCCGAGAGCAATCGGACAAAGCAAAGGCTGTAGCCTCATCCTGTGCAGGGGAAACCGAAGCACAGACTTACTGTCACATGGATACAAAGGCCATGGAAGTGCAACAAGCATCTTCTCATAGCATTTCTTTCAGTTAGAGCTTATCCTGGTCATTAGGAGGAAGTCTGAAGATGGAGGTGGGTCAGTGTCACGGCTTGTTCTGTAGCAGAGATGCACCAAGTCCTGTTTCTTTCATCACAGTTTCAAACTGAAAAATGTTTCCCTGCTCACGGCTCCAGGTCTCTTTTAGCCAACAGTTCGCCTAGAGATCTTTGGCCAATGCTTTTCCTGCTGTCACCTCCATCTCTTGCTCCCATGCCCAATATTTAGTAGATCACGTTGACTGCACAGATAATTCTTGGTCTGACCTGCAATATGATTGTGTCTTGGGTGACACAAGTCAACACAAATCTCCAATGTGTAATGAACATTAATTGCTTTATCCATTTACGTTGAAACAATCATTGCTGATCTTCCAACCAAGGTGTGTGCCTTGGCCTCTGCCCCTAACCTTTGCAGGAGCACTGCCTGCTCACCTGATTTTAAAGCTCAGTTGTTTTGACCAAGTACATAAGTCATGCAGTGGAGTCTGTGACTCCAAAACTGAGCTTAATCTTTGAATTAAAGGGTCAAAATGCACATTTGGTGATTTTTACATTGTGTCCTCAAAGAAAGAAAAAGCTTTATTAGGAGATGTCCAAACAGAACAGTGAAAAATAGTTGTAAAAACAGAGAGCATTCTTTGGCTTTTTCTTTTCTTGTGTCCTTTTTTGCTTTCCCACAACCCCTGGGCTGATGGTGGTGTATATTTGTGTGAGGAATTCTGAATTTCCTTTCCACAAAATTTCACCTGCCAACTCCGCTTTTTAATTTTTTTCTTTACTTTTTCAATATAATATCGCCTCACAGTGGCTTGCTTGATAAGTTTTGCATGAAATGCTGGAAGGTGCCTCCTGTGAAAGCTGGCCTCTTTCAAGAAACTGCCTCGTTCTGTTTTTTCAAGTGAAACCAACAAAAGAAAATGTTATCTTTTCCTCTAGCACTTCGTGTAATTGGAAAGTTTCTGTGCTTATAGTGGGATGTGGACTGCCTTGAATTACAACTAGTACCCACCCGTATTTTTGACTGCTGCTCACCCAGGCAGTAGCTGACATTTAGAAAGCTTTAGTGACAAGCACCCATGGATTTTTTCCAGCTGGAAAAAATTGTTTTCTTCTTCTGTCTTTTTAAATTCAGAGCATTTTCCCTCTGGACAGAGCTTTTCTTTCATTGTTGTGCTCCTTTCTTGCTGTGAAGCGACAAAATGTGTCCTATCTGCCTGCTGCCTGTAGCAGAATTGCAGCCAGAGGGGATCTGTTGGGAGCGGGTATCCGTGGAGAAAGGGTCACCCCAAAGAAAGGTGGTGGAAACCAGGCTATCGGTGCCACCCTGACAGACCCAGCGGGGCAGCGTTTGTCATCTGCAGTGTCTCAGGATTAAACCCCAAGATGAATGACACATCCCATCGGTTAGACCAATATACATGTCTCCTTATGGAGACATGTTGTGGCAACCTCAGAAGAAGATCATTTAGAAGCTACTCGCCACCTCAGAGCCTGGGGATCTGGGAATTACCAGGCAAGATTTTATCTGTTCTTTATTTTTGTAAGCAGGTTATTTTTTCCTTGTTATGGATACTCATCTCCAATCTGCCATCAGTCTCTTGTGTCTGCAGCTTCCCTGAAATGGAGGAGGAAGCAGAGTCAGGCTCATTTTAGTGGAAGGGGGAAAGAGGACCACTGGCACTGTAAGGAGGCTGGTGTACTTGCAAAGCAGCGTGCAAACCCATGAACGTGCCCGGACCCAAGAACTGGATGATCCATACTCTTTTTTTATTCTTTACTGGGGGGCAGGGAGGGTGTAGCATACAGAAATAGAAGTCCGAGCATTTATACGCACTGAACAAAAGTAATCTTTTGTTCTGGTAAGCACTACGTTAATGATGTAGTAAGAAAGCAAGGGCCATTCCTTATTATTTTCAGTTCTGTTCAGACCTGGGACAGCTTACTGGGCCCAAGCGAGGACTTTTGTGAGCAAAAGAGATTTTTCCGCGGCTCCAGTTAATCTGGTGATGGGGAAGGGGACACGGAGGCAGCTGGAACGTTCAGTTTTCTAGTGTGCACCTCCAGGGAGAAAGACAGGTAAATGGAGATGTGAGGACTTGCCTTGCTTCACAAGGAAATAGTCTCTTTTTATGTGTATCTTGCCTGTGTTGATATTTGAAAGCTATTTTGGGCCACAACAGCAAATTTAATCCACGGTTTGTTCTCTCTCTAAAGTATTGTACTGTAAAAACTCAGATCAATTTTGACAGCTCCGACTATTTAGATTGGAGAGGAAAACCAAATAATGAATCACTCTGAATATTTACAGTTTAATTCATCCCAGGGTACCTGTACCCACCTCACTCTGAAATGAATGCGTTATCTGAGATATCAGCAAAGGCTTAGAGGCTCCCACCTATTTTCTGAGCTCGCATGAAATGGCATAGCTGTATTGCTGTGGCTGGGATGCAAGGAGCAGTCGAGGGCTAATATTGCAGAGGGGTCAAGGAGTTCAGTGTGGTCCATGCATTCTCTCTGGGAGGCTTGGGGACCTGTTCCACACTCGCACTGCTGAGAGTCAAAGCACTTGAACTAGGTAAATATAGCTTTCTCACCTCCTCGGAGCTGGAGCTGGCTGAAAATGCGGAAAAGATGTGTTCACAAATAATTATATGGTAGTTCATTTTCAACAGTCCACCATGGGGGGGGGGAGGGGGGGAGGAAAAAAAGAAAAACCAAAACCAAACCAAACCATCACAAAACCTGCACAAAGCCTTCACAGTAAGTTATTGAATGAATTCCCTTGGAAATCCTACCATGTTACAGCCTATGGCCATGATTTGATATACAGGAATCGGTGTTCAATTCTCAGCTCTGCTGCCTTCCTCCTGAGGTCTTTAGCTGAGATGCTCCATTTCCCTTCTGTCTCAGCTGGGTAATCTCTTTTCAGGTTTTTGCCTGTTGCCCATCACCGCAGCATCTTCTCCATTAAATTGATGGCAATTGCAAAGTCCTTTGCAGCTTTTATGGGCTTCATAATACCTCCTCACAGGGAGCTCAACAGTCTATATTGGCTATCACTGTCACCCTCTGAAATATTGCTGTCATTCACATATGTAATGTCCCCAATCCCAAAGGATCTGCAACCACTGTGCTATCTACAAATAAGTGCAGGGATTGCTTTCCTCTTAAAAATGCAGCTGTCTCCTGAGTATTGAGAAGGAGCTGCATGGCCAAGTTACCCGTACACAGCGTTTTGCCCATTTCTTGGGGGACACGACCAGCTTTTGGTCAGAGAGACAGGAGGAACAACTCTTTTCACAGACTTCCCATCCTTATGCTCACTGACAGCAGGTACAGGGATGGGCATTCAGAAGAAACAAGGGTATGTGTAGACCTCTTAACCTCATTTTCCCCCTCTCCTTTTCGACCGTCCATCCTGTCCCAGCCAGGCAGGGATAGCCAGTCACTCTCCCGGGCAGAGGCAGCCTGGGGATCAGGGCAGCGCAGTCGAACGGGCAGATCTGCGTTGCTGGCGCAGCCCCGCGTGCCTGCGCATTGCTGCAGCCCCATGATTCCCCAGCCTGGGGTTTGGAAAATAACATTTACCTCTGCTCGAGTCACCTTTAAGCCGTGTCTGGGGAAGGACACAAGTAATGCTTCCTGGACCAGCGTGCAGGGGAACGACAAATCACATACATCGGTATTTTCAGGGTTGCTTGTTCAGAGCTAAGCGCACAGTTCAGTGGGAAAACTACAACAGCCTGATTTTGACGAGCATCAAGTGTTAACCATGGAGCAGAAAGGCTTTTGCCTGCAGGGACCATGTCCAGAAGACCCTCTGCAGAGGAAGAAGGAGGCAGAGTCATGCTGGTGATGCTACTTGGGGTCTCACCACGCTAGCTCCAGTGGTCCACGGCATCCTACTGGGAGGCTGCGCAACCTCCCTCGCCTGCGGCAGGGCAGAAAGCCTCTGCCTCTGGCCTCCCGCCGCCCGCAGGACAGCTCGCTCTCGCTGCAGGAAACAGCCTGCTCTGGCAGTAAGGGACAGCCGTGCGGCCACGGGCGCCTTTCGTTTGCTGCCTGTAGCGCTGGCCCCCGGGACCGCTGGTGCTTTGGTTTGGTGTGTTTTCCTTCATTCAGCGAGCAAGAGCAGGAGGGGGTGATGTGCCGATTTTTGGCCAGGGTCGGGGCTGCGTCTGCGGTGCCGTTCCCCCTGACTTGCTGTGTAAATTGCTTCCCCTCATTTTTGTGCTTCTGTTTCCTCTCCCAGCCTGTCCCTGTGTGTGCCTGTACGGTGTTTGGGGTTACCACTGCTCGTGTCAGTGCGGCACCTCATACCGGGGTCCTCTGAGGTCCCTGATACCCAAGTGCTATTAAGCTATAGCTCAGTGCGGTTGTGGAGCACCTTTCAAACCTGTCTCCCGTGTGACTGGAGTCACATCTGACCCAGAAGCAGGGATTATAATGGTTAAACTGTGTAGAGACAGACTGCGAGACGGACGATAGCAGCAAAGCTCCTGACGTGCTTTTCTCTTAATCCAGTGCCTGCCTGGAAATGCCACGGATAGCGCAGGCGGGACCGGGGGAGTGGGGCACTGGCAGGACGGGTGAAAGGGAAGGGGGGACGGGGGGGGCAGAAATCCCTGCAAAC
>NW_010530784.1:1036-4186 GCF_000687285.1 Phaethon lepturus | reverse complement strand
CGCACAGGGACGAGATCACACGCTGCCTAAAACAGCCGTCGGACGCCGACGGCGCTGGGCGCCGAGCCTGCCCACAGCAAGGCTCACCCTAAGCAAGATGATGTCAACCTGAAAAGCCAGTTTTCCAGCCCGAAAACTTCACTTTGGCAGAAAACAGGGAAAAGCCTTGCGCCTCCGTTTTCCTTCAGCTTGTTTTCTGTGCCTTTGACCAGGCTGCGTGGCCAGGTCCGCCGCTGGTTTTGCAGCTTCCCTTCCCGAGCATCTCCTGGAAGGACCCTGCTCCTCCGGGCAGCAGGAGCATCCGTCCTCTTCACCAGATGCCAGCAGGGACGGAAGAGGGGCAAGGGGACCCACTCGGGTAAGATTTGGTGCTCAGAGCTGCCCCAAGTACCTTTCTAAAAGCTCCCAGGAGAGCACAAACTCCGGTTGATTCGTATTTCCATGCACGAGAAGCATTTTCAAACGGAAATAAGGTTTAACTTCAGGGTACGCAAATGCTACATGGAGAAGTTATAATTACACCAGACACCACAAATGTAGGCAATATGGAATGAAGACGACACTTAAATGAAAACTACGTGTGTTAAGGCAGGAGATGCCTATCAAGTCACACGCTGACGCTAGCCCTGACGAGCAGCAATAGCGAGCCCAGCTCTACGACCGTGATAACAGCAGGTTTGTATTTGTGATACCAGGTCAGACTACAGGAGATTTTTGAACTATCATTTTTCTCCCATTACACAACACCGGCTGAGCTTTTTTCTAACCTTTGCTGTTTGTTTGTTTGGTTTTTTCTGCACCGTCTGTGCACAAGACCTTAAATTAATTCTATTATAAAGAAAATGCAAGTATCTGAAGTTCCAGTCTTGTTAAGATCACCAGGAACACAGAATAAAAAAGAAGAAAACAAAGAAACAGATGCTATATTTCTTCTAAAAGCCTTCACTTTTGATTATCTCATAAACTAATCAGGTTCAATTTTTGCACATTAGAAGTAAGCTATTTTGTGCACGCAGCATGGAACTTCAGAAAGGCAATACTGAATTTTTCATACGAAAGCTGAGTTTCAATATTAAATGGAAAAGCGTGTGTATTCTCAGCGTTACTCGGGGGACTACGGCGTTCCTCTCCGAAGTGTCTGCAATGTGGAACCTATCAGGATAATTTTTAGCTGACCGCATACAAACAATTACATATCATTACAGAGCTGCGAATAGCTTTTGCATGGATAGCGTGCCTACGGTCTCCCGTCGCACTCGGCTCTGCCTGCCAGACCCGGGGAACTCGCTGAGGTCCTGTACGACCGCAGCTTCACCAGCGCCGACGGCGAAACCCTCGTCGTCCCCCACCAGCACGGCCGCTCGTGCAGAGGGACCCCCGCGGCACCACGGCCAAAAGGAACGTTTCCAGGTGGGTTTCAAGGCAGAGCACCGGCGGGGGACTCTCGCCCGCCAGGAGCGAGGTTTTGGGGTTGCCGCCTTCCTGGTGGAGAGCCTGCGGAGAACTCCGAGCTCCTGAAGACTAGTTGTGAGCGTGCAAACAGTCTTCACCCAGACCCCCCGGGCGCTGCAGGGACCCCAGTGCCCCGTGCTCTGCTCTGCACATTGGCGCGTCTCCAGAGCGGAGGATCAGGTCCCCCCCCAACCCCAGCCTGTTCTGCTCCTGACCCACAGACAGGGCGGCACGAGCTGCTCCCGAGCAGCTGAAGAGGTGTCTCCTATGGCAAATGTTAAGACAAAACTCCTTTCCGTGGTGGTTTCAGCTCTGGTACTCTGCCTCTCGTCCGGTGGGAACCTGCAGAGCACATGGGTAGTTACAGGGGCTAAGAAGTGCGTCCTCCCTAACCACGTCACTGTTCCCGCTCGCTGGAGTCGACAGAAGAAAAGATCTTAAAAAAAAAAGTAATCATAATCCAATGGAAATCCAGAGAATCTCCCTGGAAAGACATGACGCTAAGTGTTAATTACTGGGAGAACAGTATTCACGGGGGCAAAAGTATACATCTTTCTCCAGAAATTGGTACAAAGCCATTGAAAGTCACCCTAGATCCCACAGACCAGTCTGAGTTCTGCTATAATAGCTCTGCTTTTATATTCGCTAGGGTTTTCCTTCTGGGCATCCTACAGCTCGTAAGGCACATGGCTCAGTCCTGCTCTTCTAACAAGCCTTTCCGCTGGGTCTTGGGGTCAGAGCGTTCCCATAATACAATAAGTGCTGTATGGATCTCATAAGCTCCAAGGCACAGTGTGTTATGTGTTTGGAATTCCTTGTATGCTTTTATACTTTGTTTTACATATTGTAATTTTTATATGCATTACCACATTGATCCTTGGAAAATTAATTTAAAAAAATATAATCAAAAGCAAACACATATTTTAAAAGCCTGCCAGCGGCAAATCATGTTCTGTGAGACTGCACTTCGTAACTGACAAAGAGACCAAACCACCAGACCGTGGCGGCGGTCCAGAGGGTGGATTTACCAGGCTCAGGAGGCGACAGGATCCAAGGGGGCTGTAGTCCCCCCCAGTCCCTCATTAGGGTAGCCTGATGCCGCAAAAGCATTGGACCTGTGACAGAGGAGCAGAAATGCAACTGCACAGCTCCGCCAGCCAAACCCCACCACCGTACCCAGAGGTACCGTATCCAAAACGGGTCTGTGCTTCCCAGCACAGCGCTCCTCCACGATGACGTCCAGCCGCTGGTGCCAGTATGGCCACCGGACCTTCCCTGGAGAGCCGGAGCACCTCAGCCTTCACGGTCCCTTCCTTATTCTTGGGTGAGACCCGCAATCGGCGTGTCTGGCAGCGCTGCACGTATGTAAAGTGATGGCTTTGCAAGGTCAGGGTATGACTTCCAACGCCCACATCCTCTTCCCATCAGCTCCCCTTCCCATGCCATGTGTCCTGATGTTTCATCTTAGGAACGGCATTCATGCAGCCAAGATCAAACTTCCTAACCTCCGCCCTGCTCCATTGGTATTTTCTCATTTCCAAAGCCACGTCTCTATGCTCTTGGTCCCCTCCCTGCCCTAGTTCATTCCAGACAATGTCTTTCTCCTCTCTGGCACCCTTTCTTGTCCTTTCTGCAAAGCCCTGAAAAGCCAAGTTGTGTAACGCTGCCGCTTTTACCCCTAACGTGCACATGGGGTAC
>NW_010530784.1:387-1005 GCF_000687285.1 Phaethon lepturus | reverse complement strand
ACGACGACTGAGGGAATTCTCCTGAAGAGTCGACGCTGCTCTTCACTTGACCGCGTAACGAGGGCTCTCCACGCAGGAGGGGACTGGTGCACCAGGAAGGCCAGTATCCACGTCCACCTGGATACCACCAGCTGCCTCAAAGACACGGGCAACAACTGGCACGACCATCAGGCAAGAACAGGTTATTCATCTATTTTCCACGCTCATACCCCGCTGCAGCGAGCTCCACAGGGTCACACGTTATACAAAAGGCACATAGTATTATTTCCACCTGCTTTCCTGTTGGATTTACCTGGTGCCCTCTTTCTCTTTAGGTACAGAGGTGACCCACGGGCTTGTATCAATAGCTGGACATGAATCACGAACAGGCGTCGCCTCCGTCCCAGCTTTCAGGGATCAACATGCCCTTGGGCGCCAAGCTGCTGGGACAAGACCTTAACAACGAAATACAGAACGTGTTAGGCAGGCTCCCTCATTGTAGGGACCAAGCGTGGGGTGGATTTTGATTTCTTCCACAGTAAGGAGTCCTTGGGAGAGAGAAAAACGACGCGGTGCTGTGCTTGGGCCAGGGATTAATGGGGTGTACTGGAGCCAGGAGCATCAGGCTGACACTACCGC
>NW_010530784.1:0-319 GCF_000687285.1 Phaethon lepturus | reverse complement strand
AAATCAAATCAGAGAGAAACCACTTCCACCCTCTTCTGACGGCTACAGATTCAGAAGGCTGCGCCTCCCTGTTAGTACTCACGTAGAAGGATGCGCGGGCCAGCAGCCACGAGGTGGGGGCCCTGCAGTCCCCCTCCCACTGCACATCCCCCTGAAGTCTGGGCAACACTCCTTTTATTAAATTTTCTTTTGTATTTAAAAAAAGTGGCAAAAATCCCCATGAACTTCATCTAGTGAAACTTTCTACTAGGGAAAATTAGAGACATTTTTGCAAGAAGCAGGTAAGTATTAAAAAAAAAGAAATAAAATAAAATAAAAT
>NW_010530783.1:0-910 GCF_000687285.1 Phaethon lepturus | reverse complement strand
GGCCCCGGTGCTGTCACCCGCTGCCGAGCCGCTGGCACCCGACCAGGGCACCCTGCCTGCGCCCTGCCTGCGCCCGCACACGCACCTGGGCACACGTGTGCACCGATACCCCAATCCTCGGGCACAGGCGTGTACCAGCTCAAGCACCAACACCCCAACATGTGGCACATGTGTGCTCTGCCGCCCTGGCATCCTCCCTGGACACGCTTCTGCACTGATCCCCGGGCACACGCGTGCACCGATACCCAGACACATGTGTGCACCAACGTCCTGATCCACAAGCACACGCGTGCACCAGTATACAAGCACAAAACACACTAACACAGGAGCACACGCGTGCACCAGTATGAGCACAAAAGACACTAACACAGGGGCACACGCATGCTCTGATGCCTGGGCACACATATGCACCTCCCTGAACACACTTGTGCACCGATCCCTGGGCACACGCGTGTACTAATACCCATCAGCGCACACATGTGCACCGATATGCCAATCCTTGGGCACACACATGCACCAGTACAAGCACAAAGACACTAACACATGGGCACACGCGTGCTCTGGTGCCTGCGCACACGTGTGATCCCTCCTTGAACACACTTGTGCACCGATCCCTGACACATTCACGCACCAATACCCCGATCCCTGGTGCACACACGTGCACCAGCACAAGCACAAAGACACCAACACATGAGCACATGCGTGCTCAGGCACACGCATGCTCCCTCCCTGTGTGTGTGCCCATCCCTGACACACGCCTCCCCCCTCTCTTGCACACGCGTGTGCCTCCCGGTGCCGGGACCCACCTGGTGCCTGTGCTCAGGGCAGGGCCATGCCTGGCGGGGATGCAGGACGTGGGACGCGGGGACACGGGACGGGCCCCTCAGCGCCAGCCCCCAGGGCGGCCCCG
>NW_010530782.1:0-3073 GCF_000687285.1 Phaethon lepturus | reverse complement strand
CGCCGTGCGCGGCGGGCAGCGGCAGCGCGTAGGCTGCGCGGCGACCGAGAGGACTTGGAAAGGTGAATTTATGACTTGGCCGCAGATGGACTTTTCACTCTTCGTCTGGTTTTCTGAGAAAGCACGGGTTGCCTTTTTGTTCTTGCAGGTTTGTGCAGCCTCAGGTTTTCTGAAATTTGTATTTAGAAAAATCGACTGCATTTCAATACTTTTCAGGTACTGAAAGGCAGCTCTTTTTCCTCTCGAGTTCCTCTGGTTTTAGACTTGTTTTTATTAACTTCCCCAAAATACTTTACCAGTAAGAAGAAAAAAAAAAAGCAAGCAAATTAATTTGGAAAAAGTGTTTGTGGTGTTCTAATCCCTGCCCGTAGTTGTGCGCGTTTTGTTGGTCTTGACCGGCAGTAACAAAACCCCCCAAACCCTATTCTAAATAATCTGGAGTGGGATTCGTTATAGTCCTTCCACGTGAAATCCGGAGGGAAGTTTGCGCGGGGAATGTGATAGGGATGCGGGTGCGACTCTCCAGCTGGTGGAAGAAGTAGGAGAGCAATGTCCGTGACTGATTTCTCAATTCACTGACCAAAAGAGAAGTCATTTCAGTCGCATCATTTGAATGAATACCCTTCTTGTTCCATTTTCATAAGATTTTGAAGACAAGATGAGTAAGCAAATTGGAAAGGAAAACACCGATTCAAGACAAAAAGCCCTGCGCTGTCTAGCTTTGACATACCTGTATGAAATACTTGATTTTTTTTTTTCCACAGTAGAAGCTGTTCTTCAGATTTAGCCAAATCTGTGAATTTGGCGTTTTCCTGTGGTCCGTGTTTTGTGTCCACCCCCCCCCAGTATGATTAGTTCAATCAGAATTCACACAATTTTTTAATATTTATTCTTTGTTATTCCTACTTTTCCGATGTCTCCTGATGGGAACGTGTGGCAACTTCCGAGCGGCCGGCTGTTTCCCCGCGCTGTGGTGGCGTGCCGTGGGTGCGGCCGGGCTGGCTCCGCGCTGGAGGCACGGCTCACCCGCGGCTGACTTCCCCGCCTTCCAACAGAACTTTCTTTTTCTGAAAAAAAAATTTCTTTCTTATGCTGAAAAGCCCACGTGGATTTTTGAAGCCCAAATGCCATTTCAGTGCTCAGGCCATGCCTCTGATGTGCTTTATAGTGCCTTCTAATAGAGATGCACATAAATGAAAGCCATACTCTCAAGTTGGGAGGCTATTTTTCTTGAAAACCCACCCCAAATCTGTGGCCTTTTACATTAAATTTTAATCAGTCTCGAATTTTGAAATCTCAGCATAAAGCTGTTGATATCGGTCTCCTTTGACAAATTATAAAGGTAAACTTTAATGAACAGCGAATAGAATCACCTTTGCTACTTGGGGGTAATAGAATAAAAAAGCAAACAAACACATTTTTCTTACTGCCACATGCCTCTCCTTAATAATAAGTTTTGTGTCTTCTGCAGAAATAGATGCTGTGTAAAGTCTCATTAAATTAGCTGACTGATGGAATAAATACACAGCCCATGGCTCTTCAGTCCATAGTAAACTGAGCAAGGGTCTTGATATCTTAGAGTTCTGCTTATTTACACATGCCTCGGACTCTTCTCACAGATATGTAAATTATTCTGGTTAAAACTAAATGCTAAAGTCTACACCATTAGTCTTCCACTTCATGATCTCCACATGGGGCTGTTAGAGGGATAATGTACCATACAATACACGGTTTACTTTTAATTAATAGAAAAAAAATGTGAAATGAATATTAAATGTAGCTTAATGTGAAAGAAACCTCAAAGCAGTATGATGGTTGTTTTTTTTTTTTTTTTTTAAATATTCAGCTCTGCTTTGGCATTAGAAAATAAGAAATGTAGTGGCAGCCTGGAACCATCATTAACGCATGGGAAAAGAAGGAGACGCAGGTAAAGGCGCTGGCAAAAGGAGGTCAGTGGCAGCCCTGGAAGGGGGATACCCGTCCGGGGAGGCACGAGGGGTTCTGCTCAGAGCCCCTGAAATACCACGGGCGATTATGCTCACAGCTCCCTGGGCATCCTGCTGGAATCGGACCCCACCACGTATCGCATGAATTGCAGAATCCGGTATTAAATCTTAATATAAAAAACCCTCATCAAATAGAAGCATTTAATTAAAACACAAGATCTGTTTGTCTGCGTTATAATTCAACGTGTCAAAATTAATGCCCCTGTTTTTAATAAATAGAATTACCAATTCACAAACAGTTTATCACTCTGTTCTCAACAACGGAATGGAATTTTAATTATATACCATTATTTATTGCGACGAAATGAGCGCACTCCATAATATTTGCCAGCGGTGCAAGTTCGGATTTAAGAGAAAAGCTCGGCGAAGCGGCGGTTTCCTCGGGTGGCACCCCTTTGTCTCACGTGGCTCACCTAGGATAAGGCAGGAATCCTGGAACGAGACAAAGACTGCGAACAGCCCTGCGGAGGCTTTAGGAGATAACAAGGTCCTCGCTGAAGGCACTTATCTGTAAGATTAAAGGGTTTGAACTAAAGCCTGAAATTAGTAACTTTGCATTCCTGTTACCCAGACAAGCCAGTGTTTTGCAATAAAATAAAGACCCTGCATTTTAAAGCCTCTTCGGCAGGCGGAGTGTGAACCTAAATGCTACTTGCTCATTTCTAAATTATTCATACATTCTTAATTGTGATGTTATCCTTATAAATGATAGTAATGGTACCATTTAAAGCCTAAAAACCGGCAAGCCCCCGCCAGTGAAACGGGTTCATTTAATGCACGGCAGCTGAATCTTTAATACAGGGGATAAATGAAAAGGCTCTGCTGGCAAAAATACAGTAAGACACTTGATTTTTACAATGAGGCATTAATAAACTGAGCTGATTGCCGGGTGGGGTGGGAAAATGCGGTGCCTGGTTCCCGAGGAAAACTCACAGGCAGGAAAGATGAACTGTCCTGGGCTCCGGCTGGAGAAAGGGGTGTCAAACACCAGCTCAACTTCCGAGCAATATTCCTGCCTTTACTTGCGAAATGCCGCAGGTTGCTCGGCTGGCACGGAACGAGGCACA
>NW_010530781.1:381-1223 GCF_000687285.1 Phaethon lepturus | reverse complement strand
AGGCGCGCTCGCACACCCGCACCCGGCGCTGGCTGCAGCTCACCGCACCAGGCGAGCCATCTCTTCTTCCCTTTGGGAAAGCTTATGAGGATCCTTTTCTCCAGGTCTTCTTCTACCCAAAACAATCCGAGACATAGTCAGAGGCGGAGAATCCAGGCAGTTCAGAGCCTCGAAAAAGAGATGGAAGAGGGGAAAAGCTCCGCGCTCAAACAATCGCTAGTTTCAGCTTTCCGGGGGCCGGTGTTCATTAACAATACTCCACAGTTGCAAGGGCTACGAGAGTGCCCAGCATTCCCCCATCCTCAGTAATCCACGGTGTAGCCAATCATGCCCCATTTCTGCTAAGAAAGAAAAAAGGGGATGCCGCTCCATCAGCCAGAGCGCCGGGAAAGCAGAGGAAAATCAAACTGCTGCTCTTCCCTCCATTCATCTCCAAACTGGTGAGCCCTCACCGAGCGATCTCTCCCGGCGCGCACACGCACACACACTCACACTCGCACACACACACACGCCGCCAGACAACAATCAGGCTGCTCCGGCAATCTCAGTGGTCTGACTATTGACAGTACTACCCGAGGATGTTTTCAGGGAGAATAGTGCACCCTTATGAAAGAAGTCGGAGGGAGGGGAATTAAAAAAATAATAACCATGCTTGCGAAGAGCAGGGCTATGCAAATCTGCAGTCTCCAAACAGCAAATCGCTGAAGCCTGGATGCAATGCAGAGGACGAGCCTATGTTAAAGAGGGAGGCTGAGTTCAGCTCCCACACGGTCGCGCTGCCTCTCCCCTGCCTTTCGGGAGCCGCGCTCCGCCAGAACACGGCTCGGGCGGTGCGGAGGACA
>NW_010530781.1:0-350 GCF_000687285.1 Phaethon lepturus | reverse complement strand
GACAGCCACACGCCGCTCTCCCCCACCCGCACCCCTCCGCGCCGCGGAGTCAGCAGCACGGCGGGAGCTTTTCCCCTTCTCTGATAGTTCGGATGTACCAGTGTCTTGAAAAACCACTTTCATCTTAAAAAAAAGAGAACGATTTCGGGTCTTTTAATCGGCGTAAACTTCGCCCATCAGACGTTTCCCTCTGTTCGAGCATCGGCTTGGATTACGCGGTAATTACACACACGGCGCCTAACAAAGAGTTATGGGGTGGGGTGTTTTTTTGTCCGGCGCTACTCAACTCCTGCACCTCGGCTGCCCACCGCAGACTCGGCCGCAAACTGGGCTGAAAAAAAAACGTTTCT
>NW_010530780.1:0-2325 GCF_000687285.1 Phaethon lepturus | reverse complement strand
TTAAAGATGCAGAACGTCCCCACCTTCCCACGAGTGTTGCTGATGTTATACAGGTCTGTGGAGCAAGAATAGAGGGGGAAACAGTTGCAGCAGGATGAGGCTCTGCTCCACACAGCACTCTGGGTTAATCACAAAGCCCCGCAGACGTAAGCCCACACCTGCTGGGTGTAAAGGACAGGCCCTGGAGGCAGCATTCCTTTTGGGAGACACCTGCAGTGAGCAAGAGCAAACCACAGGCTGGCTGCAATATGGTAGGGAGAAGGTCTCTCTAGCTGAATTAGGAAGAGCCTGAGACTGGCAGGGAGGAGGCCATGGGAAACTGCGACTCAAGCGGGCCCTGACGGAGCTGCTCCACCGCCCCAGTCAGAGTTTTGCTTTGCCAGCAACAGATTTTTGCAGGGAGCCCCGAGCTGTGCTTCACACCCAGGTTAGGACAGCAGGTTCAAGCAGGGGACGTGACCTACGCAGGCTGCGTCGAGAAGTAGCCACCATGAGCAGTTCTGTTGCCAGGTCTGCCAGGCGAGAATCTTTTTTCAAGCCCTCCTCCTCCTCCAGGAAGGGGTTTGAGGGCGCAACGGCCTCATCCTGTGGGAACTGGTAATCCTTGAGCCCTGGGGAGAAGGCGAGAACATCAGCGGGGCAGGGTGCAGACAGGCCTGTTCCTTGGAGGGAGGGCAGCGGGTGGCCTTACCGTGCAGCACCAGGACACGGAAAGGAACACGCAGGAGCTTGATAGGGGAGTTGACACGCTGGCAGCCGATGGTCAGCTTGTACACGTACTTCACCGACTGTCCCCGGAAAGAGGGAGGACCGTCTATGGGCAGAGTCTCACAGTACGAATCTGCAAGAAGTGCAGAAAAGGTTGCTTTCTGAGGCCAAAAGGATGCCCCTGGAGCTGTTGCTCACAGGCTCTCTGCACCGAGCGTTAGGAATAGCAGTGGAGATGAGCTAGGGACAGTGCCTGCTGCTTTCTGCCATCTCCTCTTTCCCACAGCAGGCCAAGCACATTCCCAGATTCCCTGCAACAGCACACTGCTCCTCACATCACATGTGCTGTCATCCAGACATTGCTTCCAGCACATACAACCACACACACAAACTCTGCCTCAAAAGAATGTTAAAGATGTAAAACGCAGCAACACAAACACATGAGAGCTAAACTTGCTCATCACGAGTTCAACCTGAATTTGCCTCTGCACACTTCCTTCGCACACTGCTTTCACACTGCAGTGACACGCTGCAGTTTCCTCAGGGCTCTGCCCCATGCAGCAGAGAGGTGCTGATCAATACGTCACGCCTCTTTTGATACTCGCTTTACACAAACCCCAAACTCAGCAACAAAAATTAGTTTCTTCCTGTGTTTTTCTCTGAAGCACTGGGTCCAAATGGCCAAGAAACAATTAAGAGACCTTCACAACAACCTGTGGCGCACCCCCCTTGACAGACCGATGACTTAGACCACAAAGCCTCTGACTCTGACACCTCTGAGATGCCAGGGCCTGGCTTTACACCACATTCAGCCCTCTCAAAGCCCCTTGGCCACCACACAAACCCCAACGCTTCTCAACGCAGCGTGAACACTCCTGCAGCTATCCCAAACCGCATGCTGTATAAAAAAAAGGCGCAAACAGTGAACTGTGGAAAGTCTCCACCTCTCTGGCTTGCCCACCGTGACGCAGATACACCCTGCCAGAGGAAGGGCAGCATCCTGCTATGAAACCACAGATACTTCCCCATGTCTGGCACATCCTAAACATTGAGGCTTAGATTAAAACCTAGGGTTACATTTTAAATATAACTTCTAGATTTAAAACAAACAACTGGAAGAAAGAAAAAAGCCCATGCTAGTGCGGAGCATCCAGAGGCTGTCACACCTTAAAATACAAGGCTGTCCTGCTGGACCGGGGTGCAGATAAAAGCTGAGATCTGTCCTGACAGGGAGGAAAATCAGGTATTTCCAAGGAAGGAAGCAGACTGCTGTAACACCCTGTGCCAGGCTTAACAAGAGTGCTCACAAAGACCTTCATGCCCAATGAGGATAATCTCAGCAGAGACCACTGCTATCTGAGGAGGATGGGCGGTTTGCTACCTGGCACAGGAATGCTGATTGGGAAGATTGGGAAGTCCCAGCTTCCGTGCATATCCCAGAAGGAAGCACATTCCTGGTGCGATGGATGCCTTCCTTACCCACCCATCTGGCGGGGCTCCCAGCCCATGTCCAGGCTGCTTCCATTTCCTCCCCTCTCTGTATCCACCAAATATTTAAAGGTATTACAAAACCAGAGAGGAGGCAAAAACAGCCACAGAAATTACTTGAGGGCTTGA
>NW_010530779.1:0-10848 GCF_000687285.1 Phaethon lepturus | reverse complement strand
CCGGCCCCAGAACCGAGCCCTGAGGAACACTACTTGTACCGGCCGCCAGCTGGATTTAACTCCATTCACCACAACTCTCTGGGCTCGGCCATCCAGCCAGTTCTTTACTCAGTGAAGAGTAAACCTGTCTAAGCCACGAGCCGCCAGTTTCTCCAGGAGAATGCTGTGGGAGACGCTGTCAAAGGCTTTACTAAAGTCCAGGTAGACAACATCCACAGCCTTTCCCTCATCCACTAGGCAGGTCACCTGGTCATAGAAGGAGATCAGGTTGGTCAAGCAGGACCTGCCTTTCATGATTTTTATTTCCATTCTCGTAGTTGCATTTCCTCAACTCTTTTTGGAGGCTTAAGAATTAGCAGGCCTCCATTGGTTCAAAATTGTATTCAGTTTCTGAGATGTGTAATAACACTGTTAAGAACTGAGCCAGCAACTAGAGTAGGAATTTTTGTATGTATATCCTCAGCTATCCCAGTGTGCCCATCATTCATCAATAGCTCAGTCAACTGCCCTGCTATTAGAAATGGTTGATGCCAGCAGGGATCAAAGCACAAGGACTCTGAGTGCATATTAACTGAATTAAACTGTAAATGTGTTAAACTTCCATGAATTCACAGGTTGATTTTAGCTTGTGTAGCAACTAAACTTCTACTGGGTGGTTATAACAATACCCACACACAAATATATACCTACAAAAAGAGGGAATCAATACTCTCAGTACATTGCAAATTTGAAAGAAACAAATACAATTAAAACCTGCTTAGCTTAGCAGTAACACAGAAGAATATAATTATTTCTCACAGTGCTTAGATTACCTTCTCTGTTAAAACCTTTTCTTCTGGAAAAACTTAGCTGTTCAGAGAGCATAAAGAACAGTAAATAAATACATGGCAATAGTAATTTTGTTATTCGTATCACTGGAAAAATGTTTGGGTTTAATGCTTCAGCATACACGGTGCCGTAAGATTGCCTTTTCTTATTTTTCTAAGTACGCCAGGAAAAAGTCACTGCACAAACATGTCAAATCTCCAGGTACGTGTATACCCAGCTAACTCACGATGTGGCTTTGCAGTGCAAGGCCGGGGGCCACTGTGCTGCCCAGCCATAGGCGACCTCAGTGACACTGTTAGGTGACAAAACCCAGCGCTGTGCTCGCGAAGCAACAGCACGGCGTGTTTCGTGCAGGAGGTAGCATCCCTCTGGCTGCTACCTTCTTTCAGCATCCATCACTTTTGTGTCAGGCGGGTACCACCCCCGGCACAGAGCAAGGGGAAGGGCAGCAGACGTGCTCTCATCTCCCATCCTCCTGAGCCAAAGTGGGATGCAACCCACTCCTTGCACTCCGAGACATAGATTTCCGTGCCCACCAACTGTCGCAGCACCAGGAGCTTCTGCTGATGGAGGGCAATGCCCAGCAAAGGGATGTCAGCCCCACGCAGCTCGCGAGAATCGGGCAGGGTTTTCCGTTTGGTGTTGCACAGAGGCGAGGAGAGACCACGAAGGCGGGAGCGAGCGGCCATGACTCCAGCTTGGCTGGTCTTACACCTGCAGCTGCAGAGCATCTCCCTCTCTCGCACACATGTCCTCGCTGCCCACCTGCGCCCTGCACAAGCACATAGCTTGTAGAGCCACAGAAAAGATTCCTGTGAGCAAGTGATTCAGACTGTACTCTTGGTGGCCGATGAACAGTGCTTTTTTATTTCAAATGCACCAGGTGGTGTTGACTAGTGTGGACCAGACAAACCATGCATGAGTAGGCTTCATAACACCAGAAAATGAATCCACTTCAGCTGAACCACTGCAGAGAAGTCTTCCCACTGCTAGCAAATTGGAGAATTAGACAGACACCATGTCTTTTAAGCTGTGCAAAAATAGGTCATTTGTCCAGCTACTTTTCTTCATACTTCTTGTACATTCATTGTTATACATGGCAGAGAGAGATTCTAGACTGAACTCTGAAGGCTTTTGCAAAGTCAAGCCTATGGCTTTTTTCCTGTGTTTATTTTTACACAGCTGAGCTTCCACTGACTTTGATTTTAACCCAGTAAATTGGACTGAGCGAAGCTTTGGGGGGACTTTCATATATGTCTCAGAAAAGGGGCTTCTGGTTTTCCCTCCTTCTCTGCTCCTCCAGGGTAACTTGCAGCAGCATCCCCCAGACACTTTACCTCTTGTCACCCTACAGCAATGATCAGTGCAAGCTAAAAAAGGCAAACAGTGAGGCTATTATTTGAAAAAAGAAACTGCAAAGAGGCCCGTGGTCTATGGTCTGCGGAGATGACTCATTCCACAGCACAATCTAATTCCAAAACAATTACAGCAAAATCAAAATCCTCACACAAAGGAGAGACGAAGCACGAAGTCTGGACCTCTGCTGAGCACATGCTCTATAAAGCTGACATTACTGCAGAGATCACATTGCCATTTAACCATAAAGCACAACTGCCCATTTGCCTTAAACTCCTCCATGGAAAATTAAAGGTAAAGAAAAAGGAAAATAGGACAACAGGGGTCCAAATGCGAGTGCTTGTGCACCAAATTTGTAAAGCTGTTTAATTCAAAAAGAGAATTAGTACTCTTTTCCTCCACTGAAATTTAAAATAAATGATTTGTTGACCAAAACCAACAGATTATCATATTAATAGGTGACTTTTATGTTCATTTTACAGTAAGAGAAGACCACAGTTTCTCTAAATATATTCATTACTCAGATAATTATCCAAAACAATTATACAGCACAATTATCCAAACAATTATTTAGGAGGGAGATTATCTCCAGCTGCATCACGAGCTCTTCTATGAAGTGTTCAATATTTATCATTTCAGTTGTATTGGCTAGCTGTGATTGATCAAATGAGTCATACGTTTTTCTGTCAATTCTCTAGTTCTAGAGCAAATAACTACTAATTCTAACTTCAGGTGGTGTAAATATCACACATGTGAGCTCACGCTCCACATTCATACTCTGTGGCAGAAAAGGTCTGAACTAACCAAAATCTAATCCAGCCAAAATGCCACTTGACTATGTATGGCACTGCCCGCTTTCTCTTGAAGCAACATTTGCTAACAGTAAAAAGCAAACAAGGCCAATTTCTGTGAAGCATTCAGATGAATAGTCAGGTTCTTTCTCTTGGTCTGAAACCAGTCAATAGTTTGGTAGCAAAGCTATTTAAAAAAACAGTTTTCCATGTCACTGCAGGAAATTAAGTGGTAACTAGCATGTTCTACTACAATACAGCAAATTGTCAACCATGCAAAAAACCTTAAGCTTTTATTTTATATCTGACTTCATGGGGTTCTTGTCTTAACTTCAACTAAAGTTTGAGTTTTTCTTGAGGTTTAGAGTGAGCCTAAGAATTGAAAGCAAAACCACAGTAAAGTAGCTAAATTTTACCTGTCCTTGTGTGCAAAAGGAAGGGAAATGATAAACCAAGCTTCAGCATCTATTAACTCTGAGTAAAAATATTAACAAATTAGCTATTCTGTGTCCATACTGATTCCAATGTCATGTTTTATACTTAAAGATTCAGGACATGCTACAAAAGCCATAAGAAAGCATATTTCCTGAACAGACAAATTCTCGAGCAAGTTCACCATCAGCTAGCTAGTATTTCTGTATCATTGTATTTCTAAGATTTTTTGGAAGTTTCAAGGGTCATTATGCCAAGGTTCACTGAGGTCCAGTACGTTCTCTGAATTACCTCAAGCAGCAAGTACAAGTCAGTTCATTGTTTTAAAATATCATATATTAAGAGGTTCCAATTTGATCATTACAAAGACTTGCCACAGCTTACCCTAATAGAACTTTCTTCAAAATATTCTTGGGCCTTAATTTCGGGTGATTTCCTCTTAGTTGAACAGATTTGACAATACAGACAAGCAACTAAGCCCTAGGGCTAGGCATGAGTTTGACTTCTTAACAATATTGTATCTACAAAGAACAGCATACGAAAAGACAAGTGGCTCTGTGCTTTGCAGCTTCTATTGACGTTAAACCGCAAACTGATATTTCCTCCTCTGCTTTCATAGAAGAATTTAATTGGTGCCAAAGTGAAAGATCCCAGCATGACCTGTCTCCACTATAAGCCACTCCAGCTGTGATTGTTAACAAATCTGTACATTCAGACACTGCTGCAAGAGACACCTTCCTAATAAGCTGGGTTTTTGCACTGATGGAGAAAAAAAGAAGTACTTGGTTGGAAACAGGGAGAGCTGAGACTGCCCTTGCCTCACCCTCAGAGTCAAGCAAAACTTCAAAGGTTCCAATAAGGATGAAATGAAAACAGAATAAGGATTTGACAATTTACTCCCCACAGACAAGTTAGTACAGGTATAGGCACCAACAACTTATGCAGGATAGGTGTTAACCTGCAGTTTATTAACCTATATCATATATGCGTTAGGATTGCAGTCCCTCACACATCTCCTCCACCTTTCTGACCAGAATCCCACTGGGGTATGGCTACTTTGCAGTCACTAGGTTTTTGGCTGTGTCATAAGCATGTCACGAGCAAATCGGAGGTAGCTTTAAACTACCTGCTGCTGTTAATAATGAAAAGTGAGTCACACAGACTCATAATGTGAACATAATGTGTTCGCTACCCATCATTGCAGGGTGGGCACACTTTATGAACTGTGGTGCTGCTGGATGGGCATCCCTGGTTTTCAGACATTGGCCTCTTTTCTCTGAGTGTTGCAAAGCGGGTGGTCTGATTCAGATGTATGACACATGCCCATCAGTAACATGACAATATCCACAATCACTGTACATGTGGCAACCTGCTCCTCTTTCTGATTTTGACTTTACAAAGCTTAATCCTTGCATATTAAAGGAAGAATTTAAGCACAAAAAAAATTAAGCAGTAGTTTCTCTGAGTGTTTTGAGCTAGATATTAGGAAAATAAGTTGACTGTTTTTCAGTAGTGCCAATGGAGGGCCATAGCATGCAGGTAAAGAGCAACAGAGTCAAGAAATTATTGGAAAGACCATACCAGTCCTTTAAAACAGTACTTCAGATGGAGCCAAATGTGAACATATGCAAAGTGCTCTCAGTGTCCCAAGAGCCTCCTAAGGAAAAACTGAAGCCTACTGAAAACAGTTCAGTTAGTTAGGAGAATTTCTCCAATCTTCGATACTTTTCTATTTATCTTTACAGTACCACACACACATAGAAATGTCACATGCACATCTGGCCAGAGTAACAACTCCATCCAATTAAATTTATTATTTTGAAGCTAGGGAAATAATGACCAAGCAGAAATGCATAAGCAATAGAAACAGCTTTAAAATTGTCTTCATAAGTAAAACATACAACCAAATGGTTTCCCATAACTTCAGTTTGAAACAATCAAGTATCACCTTCACAAGCTCAGAGGAGTGCTTTCTGCAGTCAGTGGAACTAGGAAAGACAGACAAAGCCATATGTGAAAGGCAGAGCTGGCACATGGGTATTATTCTTTTCTTGCTTTTTTTGTGCAACCAAGTTGCTCCAGGTCCTGAGTTTGCTTATTTGTTGCTTAAGGCTCCTGTCACGCTCACTCCTTTTCATCTCAGTAATATGCAGAGTAACCGAAAAAGTCCGTCTTCTGGCAACGATACTACAAGGACGGATAAATCAAAGTTTTAACTCTTATGTAGAGGTTCTTGGTCGCCTGAAAGAAAGAATTTTCAGCTTGGCACACTGGGAAGTAGTTCATTACTAAGAAAGAAACAAGGTCTTGTTGAACTGCTGTGCTATAGGAGAAGGTAAGGTAAAATAATTTGTAGGATGATTTCAGGACAATATCAATCAAATATAAATAATGGACCAAAGATTTAATGCCCTTTGGGATACCATTACAGATGAAATTTATGATCCAGTGAAGAATGGATTTGCCACGGACTGCAATGGGACTATGATTTCATTGTGTGTTTGTGTTACACACAAAGTGTGGAGGACTCAGTTTTTGAAACTTCAGGCAGAAATCTGGAAAAAGCAAAAGAAAAAATCTAGTCACAAATCAGAAAAGGTAAGCAATTATTATAAAATGGGGTTTTCTGAACAGAGAAATAGCCATGTAGATTAAAGTAGGT
The DNA here is from genome assembly GCF_000687285.1 of Phaethon lepturus. Lineage (NCBI taxonomy): Eukaryota > Metazoa > Chordata > Aves > Phaethontiformes > Phaethontidae > Phaethon > Phaethon lepturus. The sequence goes on along the minus strand of NW_010530779.1, from coordinate 4,779 downwards.
TAGGCTATTTTTTGCTAAGTCTAAAATGTTTTTCAAAGAAGCATTCATTTCAATGACATTTTAAAGAACGTCCATGCCAATTTCAGGAGGAAAACAAGGAAGAGAAAAAGGAATCAAAACACTTCCTTTCTCAACATGATAACTGACATTTTGATTCAAACATTTTCACATAACAGAATTATGAGGTTGTGACTTTGTCCCAGTACGGAAAAAAAATAGGTGTATAAATCTTCAAAAAATCATCATAAAATCAATCTTTTTCCTTTGACCTGTTCTCTGTCTGAAATTATATCTTATAGTTTAAGAAGATGTCAAGAAATGTCCATAATGCACAGACATTATGAAAGTAAGCAAAAAATAAGGTGGTTTTTTTTTTATGTAACCTGACTGATTTTGTAAAAGTATTGGCGTAATGGCCACTTTAAATTGCTATTTTCCTCCATATACATGGAACTTATATGGAACTATAAATCCCTTCTTGCTACTAGATATTTGTGATTCACTATCGATGTCAGATCCAACTTCTTCATGTTATAAATGATTTAGTCCCAAACAGGATTCCAATTCAAATTTACAATTTATTAAGCGAATAGAAGCAAGCAAACAGCGCTGGGTGTGCCGGGAGTCTCCGCTCCACCAAGACGCACGCGGTACAGTTCCTGTTCCTGGTTTATATCCTGTCCGTTAATACATATTCATGAACAGGCGTGTCTTCTTCCGCGCATGCCCTCTTCTCCTTCTAGAATCTTCCTCAGCATGATCCTGTTCGCCAATACATATTCATGAATAGGCGTGTCTTCTAATACGTATTAATGAACAGGCGTGTCTTCTTCAGCGCATGCCCTCTTCTCCTGCTGGAGTCTTCTCGAATCTTCCTCGGCGTGCCCCCAGGATGACCCCAAACCCTACGCATGCACTTTCTTTACACAATACTATGCGGTCAGTGGTCAAACTGGTTTGAGCTGATATACCAGCAAAGTAGTTTAACTTTCTCCTGTAAAATACCCCTTTTTATGGTGCAGGAGAAATCCATAAAAGTACAGAAGATTACACTTCATCACACGAATCAGATGAACATATTTCACATTCACTTGTAATTAGTAAAACGAAAAAAAATGGTGTTACTGGCCATACCACCAAAATCTGGTATTTTCATTAACTACTATTCTATAGGTGAGAACAGAGTTGTAACTGCTGTTGGACAGGCTTTAACTGGAAATTCATTTTTGCTTTCAAAATATTTGTTAAGGGTGGGATGAGCACAGAGCAAATCGCCTTCTTCCTGGCAGACGGAATTTGTGATGTTGACAGGTAGGAAACGGACATGTCTTTGGGCTGGAAATGAACAACGTGAAACTTTTTACGGGCCTGATTTTATCCAGTGACTTTACAGAGCCAAACCGCAGCTTAGGCATGCCCGGAGCCCACTTTCAGCGCCATGTCGTTACTCCCTAATGCCTGGACGTCTAGAAATGCCGCGGAGGAAACGTCCGGCGCAGCTTGAAGGGGTGAGGTGAGAAACAGCCGGCTTAGCCAGCCCGCCACTAGAGGGCAATGTGACACTGCAGGTGACCCCTGCCTGCCGCCTCCTGCCCCTTGCGGCCGCTCTAGCCCGTTTGCTCGAGGAACCCCAAGCTCCCACGCGCGCCCCAGCCGCGCGGGGCCGCACCTCGCCCCCGCCAGCAGCATCCGGTACGGCGAAGCCACGCTAACCTTCGGACACGCGTGCCCGCGGTTTTGCGCGTTGTGCGCAAACCGGATGAGGTTCCACTTTGCGTGGGACCAACCTCATTCTCCATCTAGGGTAAGACACAGCTTTAAGATATTCCATACAATTAAACAGAGAGATGCAGGATTTTGCAAAACACGCGTAATGTCCAGTGTGTAGTTGGAAGACTGTTAACTGCATCAGGGGACATCCGTATAAAACTGGACCTCCTGGCAAGGTGACACTGTAGGAAAGAATAGGCAGTAACAGATGAGAAGCATGAGCTTGAGGAAAAACTGAGTCTTCATATAAGCAAGCAAGAATCCTGTTTAAGATCAAAACCCATAGTGGTTGTTAGACATAAGAAACCACATATATTCACAATCAGTTTTGTCCAGAAAGAGAGCAACCAAGTTTTGCATGGGCAGAATCCAGAGGCTATGTCAAATCTCGAACTCGGTGCTGAGGTAGAATAGGTTTGGTGCTACTATGCCATGTTACAAGAGCTTGGCCTAAGAGTCTCAATATTTAAAGGAAGTCCTTATTTTCACAGAAATGGGAAAATTTCTCTTTTTAATGCAGATTAAAATTCTGTACCCAATTATAAATAAAAAATTAACAGCTTTATCTAGGTCAGGGCATTGAAGCTACATTAAAGTTTTATCCTCATTCACTATATTTTAATTTTAATGTGGCATGTCTGACAAGTCTTGTGGGACTACTTAGAATACATTGACATCCTTCTGTCATTGGTATCAAAGCCTCATCTTTGAGAGTCTTGTTTCCAGATACCAGTTGTCACTGATTATTTTGTCTCTGCAATGTTGTCACAATCGATGGCTGTGTAGGCATTCACATGCATGCACCCCACTTGTCAAATGAAATTCATGCACCGCAAAAATCTTCACCATTAGCTATGTAAACACAGCTTTCTACGTAATCACTTAAAGGTGAAGCAATAACTCAGTTTTTTATCCCTTCCAATCTTTTTAAATTTCCTGTAAATTTAAAAATTTACCTGTAATTTTAAAATCCTGTAAATTAAAAATCCCAAACAGCTCTACAGTTTAATTTGCAAACAATATTTTATTCCAAGAATGGCTATGTGAAGAAAACATATTTTGTATACCCCTGCCATGGGTTTTTTATGACTATTTATGGCAGAAATGTTGCTGCACCCATTGATAAAACTCTCTGTGGATCTGGAAAACATCTAATCCTGGAGTAGAAACAGTACTACATGATTTATCTAGTCAATTAGTCCTGAATTACTGAAGAAATAATTGTGGCCTTTAGCGCTAGAGCAATTACCAGGCTTAAATACAAGCCTCTTATTGAATAACAGTTATGACACATTCATGGAATGTCAAAGTACATTCACAGTTCATTCCCTAACTAAAATTCACTGTCAATACTTCCAAAATACAAACGGTGAAATGCATATCTATCGGGTAGGTGCCAATGGGTTCATATCAACTTGTTGGAAATGAATTTGACCCAGAAAAAACCCAAAACTTTTCTTCTGTTACTATGACCAAGCAGCAGCAAAGGTTTGTCCTCAGGTCTCAGATCTCCTCTTAGCGTGGCTGTGACTCAATAAAAGGCATACCCTGTCAGTCTGGGTGGCTAAGTAGTCTTGGACTTGTGCGCAAGCATACAGAGAAGGAAAACAGGTAGAACAGTCAGAGACATTAACAACACGTGGCAAAATTACAAAGAGATATTCTTTTTACTTGCAGTTGCGTTCCATGATGCGTATCCACTACTGCCGTCTTGCTTACAGATTTCCCCCGGTGCACTCGGGTTCCACTGTCCTTGTGTTTCACGAGTCCCCAGCCGGAAGGTGTTGCACTAGGTCCGAACTCACCGAAGTGTCACATCACCCTGCATTTCTCATTGCGGTTCTCTCCTCTTGCTACCAGAGAGCTTCAAATCTACTGTGATTTTGCAGATAGACTGACTTTCAGGCACCAGAGGCCTCTAACAAACACTGGGCTGGGATGAAGAAGAGGAGGGATGAAATACATTCAACAATACATGTTCTGTCTGATTAACATGGCTTGGCAGTGCCCTCACTGCATCCCTGACTTTCAACCCAGCATGTGCTCCATTCTGTCCCCACCTGTTCACATCACTATGTACCAACTTTTTAACCTGAATTTATAGAAAATGTTAAATGCTTTTTCCTGTCACACAGTCTCCTTAATCTTCCTGCCCTCTTTCCCCACTTCTCTCTTTCAGAATCACTGCCAAGTATGGGGAAAATGCATGTTTCACTTACTTACTTTCTTCTGTAAGGAATAGAAGTATAATGATAAAACTCCAAGAGTGCCTAGAAATGTTTCTGCTCATTAGAAATACTGGCCTGGTTCTATCTAAAATAGTCAGGTGGGAAGACTAAGTATATGTACCTCACAGCTATAAGGCACTGGGTAATTTTTTGTAAGAGAAAAACGTGTTCTTATTTACAGGCAATTGGTATTGACAATCAGCCTTCTAGTTCACTGTTTAGATGCTACTCCTGAACCCAGTTACAACTAAGACCAGAGTATTTGTTCTTCTTGATGTGTTAGGATTATATTTATTGAATTTCAGCTTTTCTTTAATTGAGTGCTGATACAAAATGTTACCATTTTGTAATATTCACCTTCTTTCTCTTTCTTGTTGCAGGTCCTTAAGTGTCCTAAGTATCATTCTTCCTTAAAAATAAAGCTCCTGCTTGTTTGCTTTTTCATTTCAGATTGCATTTTCCTGAACACCACAGCTATTCATTCAGGGCAAGGACTAAAGGACAGATTCGTTCTGACATGCTCAGCATGCTGCTATGAAGATTTCTGGCTTCAAGGACCCATAATGACGGAAGATGAAAGCTTTTTAATGGTTCAGTTTCATGAGTAAATTACCAACACACAAAGTTCAAAACAAGTTCAAAATTCATATTCCCCTCCTGAGAAAATTCCACCAATGAAAGCAAAGTAAATCTACCAGGACCACTGAACACACATGTAGGCATTTACATACAGAAAAGATAGCAAAATTACTTTTTTCCAGAGGAAAAAAAAAAAAAAAAA
>NW_010530778.1:1141-3870 GCF_000687285.1 Phaethon lepturus | reverse complement strand
TGCGCCCGCGGGAACACGAGCTCTGTGCTGGAGCGTCGTCCAGGCGTATTTAGTGCTGCTCTGCTTTTCCGAGGTGTTTAAAGGAGGGTGGTTATGTGCTGGGGAGAGGAGCCACCTCCGAAAGCTTAACCCCGTTAATTTTCTATATTATATACAGAAGCACACGTTTGTATTCCGGGACAAAGTGAATTCAAGGAAGTTCCAACATGTATGTAAATTCAAAGCATCTCTTGCAAACTGTCCAGGTGCCTCGGTTTTGCTCGGCCGCCTTGGACACTCAGGTGTCGCCGCCCCGAAGCGTGATGCCGTGGGGCTTTTCATCGTGACGCCTGCGAGCACGGGATGAGGATAATGCTGGTGAGCACGGGATGAGGATTACCCTTTTGCTGCAGGATGAGCGATCGGGTTTCTTGGAGCACTGGCGGTATTTTGTCTCTGAGGAAAGAGGATGGATTTTAAAACAACATAGAAGTGGGTGTAGCTTTGAAAAAATCATCTTTTGTGCCTGCGATCCTTTTATTAGCACATGCAAATATCTTTCTTGGAAGCTTTCTTTGCTGTAGACTTGCTTTTGTTGTCTGAGTGCCGGGAACTGGGAGCGGAGACCTGAAAGGTGCCTCTGGGGACGAGCAGGGCTGGACCACGACCTGGCTGGGATGGAGGGATGGAGGTCGCCGCGGCGTCCGGAGGCGACGCAGCTGCACCCAGCTTTCCTCCTCCTCAAATCAAAGTGATGGTGCTGGGAACCAGGTCTCATTGCTGTGGGCAGGAGAGGCCTAACCTGAGCTGCACCTGGCAGGACCCCTCGAGCCGCAGTGCATGCAGCCTTCCCGCAGGAAACACCCCGGCTCCGGCGGGAAGAGCCTATTAAAAGGGAATAGGCCAATCAATAAATCAAGGCACCTGAAAAATGAAACCAAGGGGTTGGGAGAGGGTTTTTTCTTCCCCCCCACCCCCTTCTTGTCTCAATTAAAGCAAACAAAAATCAAATTGCAGGAGGTGGCTGCCGCGGCGTGCTGCGGAGGGCTGAGCTCAGTGGCTGGCGCGGGCGCTGAACGCAGGCGCGGCTGCGTTATTTTAAATTAGCTCTGTAAATTACAGCTGTGATACGTGGAAGTGTTGAAAAGGGATCAGCCATTCCCCGGCTCGGGAGGGGAGAGGGCTGGGGGGTGCCCCGTGGTTGCTGGGGCAATCATCCTTTTTTTTCTGGAAGGTGTATTTTCTCCAAAAATCTGCCTCTGCGCGGCTCTTACGCTGGACATCAATGAGGGGAAGAAGATGCTTGTGAGGCTGGGTTCATCCCAGAGGTCAGCGCGGCATCGCCGCTCTTTGCTGTCAGGGTTTGGGTGGCACATACTGGGGTGCGTCTCTGTCCTAAGCAAACCCCGTTTGGCTCTGGGGTGCTTTTGCGCTCTTTAACGGGGCACGTGAAGCTCCCCGCCTTTATCCCCCAGCCGGCGGGTTTTGGGGATCAAACGCCAGGCCGCTGTTCGGGGGGGGGTAGCGCTGCCCTGGTTGCATTTAATACCGTGTCGGGACATCGCTGCCTTTTGGCTTTTCCCTCCTGCGTTGTCCCAGAGCACGCTGAAAACGCCAGGCTGATTTTGTCCCAGTGGTCAGAGCAGGCGGTGACTGCTCTGCAGCAATCCGTGCCTTAAGCCCAGTAGCAGAGTACCTGGAATAACTGGCAAAGACGTAGAGATTGTGCAAAATCGGTGTCTGCCCCGTGGCTGATGGCAAGCTGGGGCGGGCTGAGCGTGCCCTGGCAGCGTGAGCCCCACCGCGGCGGCACCGCCGATGTCCTCCGTCCGCAGGCACCGCAGAAACGGTGCTTTGCCCTTAAAAACCCTGAGGTTTGAGACGCTTTCCAGGTGCACATCGCATCGAGCCCTCCCCAAGCCGTTCGCCCGGGGACGGCACCGCAGGGCTGGTGGAGAAGGTGTCGGCCAAGGAACAAGGAGCTTTTCACTTGGGTGCTTTTTTTCCTGACCTACATTTTTATATTCCTGCATCAAGTTTAAGTTTCAACCAATTGGCATTTCTCAGCCAGTAACAGTTTCAAAAAATTCCTGACTAATTCTGGGAAACGCTCAGCTGAAAGTACATTTCTGCGTGCCCTCTGCCGAGGTCACCCGCACGGCTGGCCCGGCCGGCCTCTGCCGAGTTCACCCGCACGTCTGGCCCGGCCGGCCGGTGCCGTTCGCTTTCTTTCCTGCTGGGAACGGTCCCAAGGGACTTTCAGGGGTCACCAAATCCTCAACCTTGAACCTTCCCCATTCTTCACAGCAGTGCAGAAGTCCCACGTTGTCTCTCTGCCGAGGGCCAACGGATGGATGGATGGACGGACGGACGGACGGATGGATGTTACCACTGGGGACTACCCACGAGAAACGCGACACGGCATCCCCGGGCGATGCCGAGCCCAAATAGTCCCAAATGCGGCCACGCATGGTTAAGTTTCACTTGCAGAATGATCAGCCATAGATCGATGTTAGCGGGGGCATAATAAAAACTTTTTTTAAGTCCATTAAAATGAATTTTGAAAAACTTGCTTTTCCCCCAGAGCGTTCCCTACTTTCGACAAATCTGAATTAAAACAAAGACCTTTTTCTCACGCTTTTTCCCTTTCACTTGAAGCCCCGCAGGGCAGGAGGCGGGGGATTCGTCTCTGTCTCTCCGTCGGCCGTCAGCTTAGCCGGCGATCGGCAGGCGATGAGGGGGGGCCCGGG
>NW_010530778.1:0-1131 GCF_000687285.1 Phaethon lepturus | reverse complement strand
GGGGCGGCGCTCCCCCCCGCCGCCGCGCGGGTGGTTTTTGAGTTGTGTGTTTGTTTGAAGGGAGGGTCATTTTGTTCTTTCGGCTGCGTGTCCTTGGGCTGGACTGGACCAACAGCAAGACTTGGTTGTTTTATGCATCTTTTTTGTTCCGCTTAAAGGGAAGTTATTTAAATGTAGTAATTTTCCAGAGAGATCCCCGGTTTTTATGCCTTACCATTTGAAAACAAAAGACTAGTGAATCTATGGTTCGGACTTTTGCTTTGATTTATGCACATAAAGGATTTTTGTTGTTGCTCTCCAGTTTCAAGCATCCAGAAGGGACAAACAACCCAACTTCGCTCCTCTCCAAAGGCCAAATTTCAGGTGAGGGCAGTCGCTGAAGCTTCCCACCCTGCCTCAGCAATAAGCCCTAATCCTGACCCGAGGGCCCATCTCACTGCGAGTGAGAGGTAATTTTACCTCTTGATCCGGTGTTGAGGTCCCTTGTGAGAATTAAACAGTGTTTTGCTGTGCTAATTTAGCACCGCAGATTGTATAATTATCTTTTTATAGGGGTGGGTGTGTTCCGGGCTTTCCTGCCGTACGGCAGAGCCGGCTGCGGCTGTGTCTGTGGCGCTGCGCCTGTGTCTGCGTCTGAGAGATGTTCCGGCATACCTGGCTCTGGCTTTGCTCTGTGATTTTAGGCAGTTAACTGGGGACTATTTCCTGTGGCAGATCTCCGTCCGTAGCGCCGGGGCTCGATGGAGCTGGGGTGCTGTGGATGTGGTACCGCGGGAAGAGGAGCGGTGGACGGGTCAGTGTTTGGTGGCTCCCACGGGAAGGCGTCCGGATTCAAGGGGTGTGGAGGCGAGTCTGCGGCTGCAGAGCTGCCCCAGGATGGCAAAGGGTTAATCTGGCTCAGTGTGATGGACCAGCGCCGGGAGTGAAAGCTGGACTTAGCCCAGGATTTTGGGGAGAGGGATGTCCGGAGCTGTCTCCCATTAGGAACCAGGCTCTCGCACGGGGGGACCCTGCAGACAAAACTGCCTTTCTGTGGCTGCTAGAGCCAAACGGGCGAGCAGCCCTGTGTAGTCGTGGCGCTGGCAGGCGACGGGATGTTGCTCGTCCCGTCGGAGCCTGTCCCCGAGCTCC
>NW_010530777.1:362-7940 GCF_000687285.1 Phaethon lepturus | reverse complement strand
GGCTCCCGCGGCTTTCCGACGTGCCGGAAATGGGAATTGGATAGCTCTGGATTCAATTCCTTTTGTGCATTGATTCTGCGGTGATTTAGTAACTACCGATCATCTCTGGACAGTTTGAGGCAGTGAGTTCAGCAAAGGAGACCACAACTCACCGTGCTGGAGCTTTCTTACTGGTGGCAATGCACGAGGAGAAATGTCAACTAAGTCCAAGTCCGTGTCTGGTGCAAGACGGAGCTGGAGATGGGACAGCCACGCTAGCCCACCATTTTACCCAAACCAGAACTTCCTACTAAACCAGACTAATGAAGAGCTGGCTGCCATGGCTTCTGGTATCTCGCTTGCTCAGGGTACCACAGTACCAGCAGCCATAGCCCCTAACCCTAAAGAGCACCGAAAGGAGGGCACACAAAACGCACGGCTCTTCTTTGCAAGAAGAACTGAAGAGCTCTGCAAGTTAGAGCAACTCAAAGCCACATGGCTTTTTGCGCAGTCCCACCTCAAAGGAGCCTCACACATACATGGTGAGCTTCAAACCCTGGCTCAGCACAACAGTGATTTGCTGTTGCCTTGCTGTCATGGAGGCACAACCCTCCAGTCCACCACTACAGGCTCCTCGGTGCCATCTCTAGTCCTGGTGGCCCCTGGTCCTCATCCCATACTCAGCTGCTGGGGGAAGGAGGGTGAGAGCAGATCCCATCACCATCCTCTGTGCAAGAGCAGCGACTCAGCTCAGATGCCTTAAAGCCAGGAGCAAATCCCACTGCTTTCCTGAAAAATAATCACCTTTGCTTGGGTGCTGACTTCTATCACCTCATCCCCTGTGCTTGCAGCCCATCTTGGGAAGAACTGTGGATGAAGCGGGGCAAGAAGGCACCGTCGCACCTCAGAATGGTAGCTCTGCATCACGTTACTTTGGGGTAGCACTTTAAAAAATGCCTGAAATTAAACTAATGCCAACAACCTCATTTTACCTTCCCTTGCTGAAAATACCAACATGTGCGTATGGGTAATTTGTCACGCAATCTAACTTTTGAGAAGATCCCTAATTAAACGAGCAGACCGAAGTCTCCATGGAGAGGCAGTTATGTAAGGGACTTTACTTGCCATTAACTTCCACGGACCAAAGAAACCCGAAACTCCATGGTGGTGAGGCAGAGTAACGGCACATTTAGTTTTTCTTTGGCAGATGAGAGACAAGCATTACAGGAGAAGTCCTCAGCAATTTCCTCCACTGTCACTCATTTGCCAGGGTTGCTTTAACAGAGGAAAACTCGCCGTGTTGCAGTGTGCGCAGGGAACGGACCAAGCTTTCATCTCTTCCAAAGGAGATGGAGCTCTGCATGCAGCATGCCTACAAGCAACGGCACCTACCATGTAAGCTCTGGCAAAGCGCACCCAAGCCAGCACCCTGGCCGGACGGGTGCCACGTGCCGGCTGGCGACACCCTGGACACAGGGCACCCTCACCCCTTGCCATTTCAGAGGAGAGAGTGGGGCTGGCAGTGCGTCCCCCCCAGGGCTGCTCTGTGCAGAACCGCTGACGCCAGCTCTCTGGAGGTGGATGCTGAGGGTTATATAAATTAATAAAGGGGTTTATGTAATTTTCAGTTCAGTGAGCTGCAGCATTTGTCAAGTTAATTTGTTGTCCGGTTTTGACCCTGCGGTTCCACCTCCGCTTCTGTCTCCTTACAAATGAGGGCAGGCTTCCCACCGAAACAGAAGTGGAGCTGCTGCTGAGCGGCAGTGACGAGCTCACCGGACACAGCCACGACACTTCCATCAGCATCTCTGTTACCGAAGAGCTTGACAGCGTTTCTAAGTGAATGCCAAAACCTAAAAATAACCCAGTAAAGTTTCCATCCAGAAAACTTTAAGCGGGCAAAGACCTCTGCCTTTCTCCCAGAACGGTTAATTTATCGCATCCATGTTCACCCCTATAGCAAAACACAGAGAAGCCTGGGCTTCCATATGCCATATACTACCAGCTTAGCCTCCTTCCTAAGGTAAACCAGGAGTATTTTTTCTCGTCCTGCTTCTCCCCCACATTAATTTTCTTAATAATACAATAAAAATCACTCCTGCTAAGTATAATAAGGAACATTTCTAGATTTGCTTTTCTGCTAGAGTTGGCAACCACCTACTTTGCCTAGCCTTAATATTGGCCCTGCATGTATCTAATGAAACAGTAACACCTATTCCAGTTATCCCTTCCCAACATCATGGGGATCTCTTCTCCCACTGAAGCTCATGGGAGTTACCCGGGAACTCCCATTATTAACCATATTACAATCATCATGTGCAAGTTCCTGTGTGTCAGTACAAACCTTTTGCTTAACTTCAGGCCGAATTAATTTCCCGTGTGAAAACCCGGAGTTGAGAAAAATGCCATGCAGGGGTGACACATTTCTGGCTTTGCTGCCAAAAAGCCTTTTTACATAACCTGTCCCCATCCCACCAGTTTCCTATCCTCAAAGGCCCATAGATATAAGTGATTTTAAGTTCAGTAAAAATTATTCAGACCGAGCACAGAATGAACTTGCTCAGAATACTATAAATCAAGAGCTGTTAACAATAACCAAATAAATTGTGAAATTAAGATAAACTGTGTTAGACCTCAAAGACACAGCTGGCCGATTTAGCTAGGTCGACTTTCACAATGACAAAGGTATCTGATGAAAAATGAATGCAGTTATTAGTCCAGAGACTGAAGATGACTCTTCCACTGGCAGTTACTGGAAACTGCCGTAAAACTTCAGAAAACCCACTCTGCAGGTTGCAGAGGTTGTGAAGCCCTATCTACCTAATCTGCAAAACTTCCCAAAAGAACACAGATTAGAGAAAGATCAGGATAAAAGACCAGGGAAAGTATTAGGTTCATTTTCATAAGTGCATCTAGTTTCCCTAAGCAGACAAATTTTGCAGTGTATTTTGTAAAAATGAAATCTTACTAAGCAGGAGACCATCACCCTGCTGCATTCAATAAATCTTTGCTGTGCTGTAGCAAAAAGGCTGCTTCATAAAACCTGTTGGATTTGAAGCTGTGCAGACTAGCAAGTACCCCATGCAGCTCTCCTGCAAAGGCACTGCTCCCCAACAGCTGGGCTGCACCCCGAGCCTTCCGTATTTTCTGGGTGAGCAGATACGCTATTCTTCCTATGTAAAGAGAGAAAACCTTAATTACGTGAATTTACTGTCTCAGGACACCAGCTGCACTTGGACATCATTCAGCAACGACTCTGGAGATACAGACCTGAAATACCGATTTTACGAAACAGCAAAACCTCCACCATTGCTTTGATGCCCCAGCATTGAGCCAGATGTTCTCCCAGAAGTTAAGCTTTGTGGTTGGTGGGTTTTTTTCCATTGAAGTTTTACTTACTTGGGTTTCATGACTCAAATACTACTGAAAAATCGGAGTGCTGAATATGTGCCGTTCTTGACTGACATTGTGGTAGTCCCCGTGGGCCCGTGCCAGGGCCAGTGCAAGTAAAGCAAGGCACCAGTGAACTCACTACGTAGCACCAGGACCAATTCACCAGTGCAGAGGTAAGTCAGGAAACATCTTTGTGCTGCATAAACCTTCTGTTTTGCCTCCTGCTATCAGGCCACTGGATCGCTATAACACAGAGTATCTGCATTACAACCGCTCCAGAGGATATTTTCAGTAAAGTCTCATCTGTGCTTTGCATGCATGAGTAAGAGCTCCTGGGTGTGTCCAAGACCTCGCAGCTTACAGCATTAGCTGTAGGCATCACAATTCATTTGGTTCCTAAAACATTCTGTACTTAAAAGCAGCCTACACCAGAGTCCCGTCCCAGCCCCTCGCCGCTGCACTGCGGCACGTACACACACGTGCACCAACTAACTGCTGGCTGCCCAGAACATTTTTGTTAAGGTAAAGACAACCGCTAAGCACTTATTCCTGAGTGGGAAAGGATGGAAAATAGTTACTCTGGTGTGTGGATGTAACATCTATAAAGGCAAGAGCGCAACAGAAACTGGCAGGACCATAAGGCACGGATGTGAAAGTGTTACACCATTTGCTGTAAGCACCCTGTGTCAACAGCTCATTCCTAAACCCCACAGTTATTATACAGACTCCCAGCTTCCAGTTACAGACAGCTAACGCAAACTAAAGAATCTCCCTTTCTGGTGAGAAAGGTGTCTTCAGAGATGGACTGCAGATCTCCCTGTTCGTTTTGACCAGATGAGCTAATCTGCTTCCAACACTGATCTGCCACAGCAGGAAGGGACTCCACTCAGTCCATGAGTTCTAGGTTCCAGCACAAGCAAAGGAACTCTCCATGTCAGGCTGGTAAAGAATTTGTTTTTCCTTTCAGCATGACAGCTCCCCGAGAGCTCAGAAGATGAAAGCTCAGCTTCCTTTACATGGGAGAAGAAAAGGAAATTTAAAGGAGTGACTCTCCCCAAGGAATGTTAATCCTGTCATTGCAGTTTAAGGTGATAGAGGATTTCAAATGCTTGAGTCCCATTTTGTCCTTGCAAAGAAGCTTCACTCTAGAGCATATACACAGGGGAAAAAAAGAGGGTACTGATTACAGAGATAGAGTGAAGAAGCCCAAAGATGTTCCCTCTCCTCTCGAGGGAAGTTTGCATGAACACAGAGACGCTGCTGTAGACATCTAGTGCATCTTTTAACCATAATGACCAATTATAACTCATCAGGATTCAGCCCCACATTACACTTCATCAAATCTCACCACGTACTGCTGCCCAGATGATAAAGCTGCTCTTTAGCACATCTCTGGTCAGGTTCGAGCCAGATATTTCTATGGGATCGCATCTGTTTTCACTGGCAGTCTGGTTTTCCATCAGATCAGCCACTTAATTCAACTCACCCCACAGATGCCATCCGAAGAGGGGACAAGCAGAGCTAACCAGAACAGGATGGTCTGTTTTGGCAACGGCCCACAGCTAGATTAGATCAAGCCCAACACGGGGCGCTACCCTCACTCTGTTCCAACATTTCTCCCAGAAGTGGCCATGGGGGTCTAGTAAAATAACGTCGTCACTGCAGTGGGTCTTTGCTGCCGTAGTGGTACCAGAGACAGACTGCATCTTTCGGTAGCTTGGTTTTCAGGGCAGAAACAAATAAAGGACCTGGGAGTGGTTATACTGCACTGGGAACAGTGGGCCACGTGTATGTTTTTCTTAGTTCTCCTCGCTCAAGTTCTTCTGAAAGTGTGTTTTATCTTTAAGTACCTAAATAAAAGTTCCTGATTAGGATGCAACACAAATGGCATCAAATTATAAGCCTAAATCTGTATGTATATCAAACATTTGGATGTACCACTTCTGAGTGAAAGGAACAATCTGCAGAATTGACCTTCTTAAACAAATCACCAATTGTTTTGTTCAGCCATGTGAAACGCACAGCAATGGGCAGGAGAGGGCTAATGCCCTCTGGAATAGCTATGCATAAAGCCCCTTGTCCAAGGCTGAAACAGACTGTTTGCAAATAGAACACGTGCAATGTCAAAAGAATGAGATAGTACATGTGCAATAATCTTTGTAGGTATATTTTGCCATAATAAGTTTTTACTTTCTGTTTGAAAGAATACTACAGAAGGTAGTTGGTGCATGTTCATTAAAATCCACACCAGGTGCAATTCTCCTTTAAGGAAACCAAATACTTACTTAAAACACAGAAACGAAGGACAGCAAGATTAAAGGAGAACAGCGGTGGTCTGGAGTTCACCATACACTGTTACTTTAAATTCCAGTCTGAAATCTAACAGCTAGTCTGTGGAAGTCTCTCAGCATGTTGCAGTTGCTTAAACTTAACACATGAAAGTAATCACATTAACTTATGCTACAATGCTGTTTCGTTATACCTTCCTCTATAGTGCCCTGGGAAATACCTCAATTAACTTATTAAATGTTTGCATGGGCACTAGGTAGCTTTAGCACATTAGACACTGATATTTTTCTTAATTACAGGTCAAAGATCATTTAGTCATTTCCCCTCCCATCTCCTTAACCTCCTCAAGTTTCCTGGATTTCATAAAAAACATTTCCCTTGCCAACATGTTTTAGTTACAAGCTTGAAGCTTTCCATGTCCCTACCTGTATTGTAGTGTTCCCACCTTCCAGAAGGGCAATGGCTAGCAGGATGCTCTCATGGAAGACTCTGTCACTGGTGGCATTCATGATGAGATCTATGACCAGGTTGGATGCACCTTCTTTATCCAGATGACACTGGACATCTGCCAAACTCATCTCACCTCGGCTCATTGAACTCGATCCGGAGCTTCCTCCTATAAAGGCGATCATGAGAAACAGGCTGAGATTCAAGCCCCGCTACCCTACGGTGATGGCACCTCTTTTCTGGTATAAATCATTAAGCTATCCCAATGGTGTGCACACGTTTGTCAACGGTGAGGAACCCAGCTCCTCGCGTTTCCGCAAAGAAGAGTTTGTAGCTTAAAGCACATACCTGGCACGTTGTAAGATGGGCACTTAACGCTGCTTTAAGGCAGCGCAACACGAGGACAAATGAAATACATATCAACTTCAGAATATAGGGAGAAATAGGTTTTTGGTTTTTTTTGTTTGTTTGTTTGTTTCTGGTCAGGCCTGCTTTCGACAGGATTACCCACTGAACTTTGTTTTGACAGAACCTGCCTGAATTACTGACTGACTTTAATTTGAGGCCATTGCTAACAAACTCCACTTAAGAACTGACTTCAAACTGAATTTCTGCTCGTCCTACCCTGCAATCTCTCTGTAATACAACAAAAGGTTTTTGTTTCAGATATGGTTAATAATCTGACATCCTTATGAGCACATTTCCCAAATATTTTTGCAACTATTAAATTGACCAGGTTTTCTAAGCACGTTAATTCAAAGCAGAGTCACAAATTTCAAGACAGCCCAAGACAGTCTCTGGAAAGTATAAAAAGCTCTGCCTGCTTAATTTTAAAGTACTTTCTCAAACGCAGCCAGGAGAAAAAGAACACTGCTCTTCTCTGCATGAAGAAAAAGCAGTTGACACGATTAGAGACAGGAGAGGGATGCTCCCGTCAGCCTAAAGCGGATTCCCTCAAGGAGAGTTAAAACACTGAGTTTCCAAAACCAGTAGCAACATGCAAGCAAGACTTCTACCCCACGCATGTGGATAGTTCCTTCTTTTTTGGGATTTCACAGGACAGAACAGTAGGAAAAAAGTCCAGAAGGGGGAAAACAAAAACCCATTTCACTTCATTTGTCAGGCAGACACGGACACACAGAATCTGGCAGGGCAGATCACACGAACCACGACGAGCAGGAGCACGTCCTCCCTCCTGCCCCGGCTTTGCTGGCGCCGCCGGCAGACAAGGGGCCATTGCCGAAGGTGGTGAGGCTCTCGCGCCGTCCCGCCGGTCTCACATTGCCGTAGTAACGGTTGACCAAAACTTGCCTGAGTGCCTCACCCTTGATTCAAAGAGGATAATGAAATCATGATGTGAGTTTAATGAATAAATTAACTACTAATATTCAGGAGCAAGGGGAATGCTGTTATCATTAGCCTACTTGCAGCAAGGGAGGGGGGAACCCAAAACCCTGGAGATTTGGAAAA
>NW_010530777.1:0-327 GCF_000687285.1 Phaethon lepturus | reverse complement strand
ACCGGGGGGGGGGGGTCTCATGGGGCTCAAGTAAAATAACGTGTTCCCAGCGCCAGAAACAGCTACAGTTCAGATTTTGTGCTAAAGCTTTCTA
Source organism: Phaethon lepturus (assembly GCF_000687285.1). NCBI lineage: Eukaryota > Metazoa > Chordata > Aves > Phaethontiformes > Phaethontidae > Phaethon > Phaethon lepturus. Next base: position 233 of record NW_010530777.1, on the reverse strand, counting down.
GACAGATTTTATTCTTGAAAAGCGTTGTGGTTTTTTTTTTTTAAATTAAGTTTTATTGTTTCAGTTTTAAATGTAAAAAATTTGCATCTGTACAGCACCAACACAAAACGAAGAGGAGGATTAGAGTAGCATCAGAAACAGTTTTGTGAGCGAGCGATCCCATCTTCTCACACCCGTCCCGTTTTGCCATTTCGATGGTGTTACAGGGACGCGCTCTTTGCTCCCCTCCATTG
>NW_010530776.1:0-12037 GCF_000687285.1 Phaethon lepturus | reverse complement strand
CAGCGCTCTGCGGCTCCGCGACCGGGGCAGGAGACAGCCCGGGCTGGGGTTGTCCCACCGCAGCCTTCGGTGAAACAAAAAGCTGTGACGACACTTGTCAAGTGCCCGGAGTTTGTTGCAGCACTTGTGCAAGAGTTTTTCTCACCTTGGGAGGGACTGGAGGGAACCAGAGTGCCGGTACTCGCCTTGCTCGCCGGCTGCTGTGGCCCCAATGGGTCAGCGCTCGTCAGCCTGCGACAATTGTAGTGCAGTATTTGGGCAATTAATTCCTTGCCTCAGCCTTCTTTGGGGTGCTAAATATTTCGATAAAAGTTCCCGCTGTCTGTAGGCTTCCCTCTGGATTCTGAGAGTATTTCAGTGTATCAGAGGGAAAGTTAAATTATTTCAAGCACCTGCAACAGTCAGGACGTTAAGGAAATACAAGCTTTGGTGCCTAGGATGGAAGGATGGTCTCAAGTCATTTGCTGACATAGATTTGTAATGACGGGAAAGGGGAGACGCTACTTTGGAGATTTCACTGTAAACTTCTAGAAACCACAGGAGCTGTATTTGATAAAGATATCAAATATAAGAGTGGTAGGTGCTAACCAATTCTTATCCATTGATAAGAAGGCAGGTACTAATCAATTTTAATTATTTTCTTCCCTTTTGAAAAACCAGTACCGGGTAAGGTGCGCAAGCAGTTTGTTCTTTCTAGGCAAGGCTTGTGGATTTGTATTTGCTTTTCAGTTAAGAGCTTCAAAACTGTGAAGTATTTGAGTAGTTTGTAGAAAGAGCATTTTAATATCTCTCAACATTACACAAACTACCAGCACTAAATTAGGGAACATAAATGACAAAAAAACCCCCTTTGATTTGAGTCTTTAAGTAGAAACTTCACTATACCTGTAGGTATTTGATTAGTTTAAACAGTATGTTTCTGAGCTGTAGGATTTTACCTGTAGCAAACAAGCAAATATTAACAAACCTTTGAGTTTTAGGGGCTTAGTAACACATTCAAAGGATAAGAAGAATGTAGGAAAAAATATAACAAAACTTAGTGTGGGATTTTATGGAAAGGGAAGATGATTTTTAAAACCAAATCTTTATCAGGCTGATGTTACACACTCACGCTCATATACTAACAAGCACCAAGGTGTATGGGTTCAGGTGATCCGGCCAAGACCACTTCTGTGCAACATGGAGGAGAAGCGACAGTGGCTATCAGGACAGTGGCTGTCAACTCCTCACCGTGCCTCTTGGGTTTCCCTTGACTGTCAATAGCAAAATAAATTTTGGACGGTTGCTGATGGAGGCCTCCCTTAGCAGCTGCCAGGGACTGGTCCTGCACCTGAGGATCTGGCTGGCTGCAGCGTCCCCAGTCCCTGGGCTGGGCTGCTGCCTGATGCCTTATCTTCCTTGTTTGGACCATATATTTAAATTATAAGACCAGACTCTCTTTTTCTGACAGGCAAACAGGAAAAGGAACGGTGTATGCGATACGCTGCGGGCTTGTTGCTGTCATCCTGGTGTTTGGATGCTGGGTCTTGGGCTGATGAGTTGCCTGTGTTGCAGTCGTAGCGGCCTTTTGGCCATGATGTGACCAACGCACTCCTCAGCGTGTCCGTGGGGAACAGTGTCCTTCATTACCAGTTCAGGCCTTTCTTGTAACCCTCCTCCTGGTGCTTACAGACATTTCCATTCGTGCTGCGTTTGTACCAAATTCCTCTTACCGTGCTGACTCTCCTGTTGTTCCTGACCTCCTGTGGGAGCTGAGACAGAAAAGGCTTCAGTTTTTCCCCAGGCTTTGACGGTGTCACCAGGTGAGGGGAGGTTACCTCATGCCTACTGCCTTTCCTTGCTAAAACTTCCATCTCCTTGTGAACTCTGAGGTCGGGGTGGTGCTGGTTTCAGTCCCAAGCTGCTAACGCACTTGAGCAAAAATTTAGGAGTGCCAGTGTCTCCTTTTGGGATCACTCACATACTCAAAGTCAGCTGGGTGCACAGGTGTTTTTCTGGAATGGGACCCTGTCCTGGTTTCAGCTGGGATAGTTCATTTTCTTCAGAGAAGCTAGTCCGAGGCTGTGTTTTGGATTTGGGATGAGAAAACGTTGATAACGTGCCAATGTTTTGGGTTGTTGCTAAGTAGTCACGGACTGTCCGGCTTCTCGTGCTGGGCTGCCAGCGAGAGGGCTGGGGGTGCTCGGGGAGCTGGGAGGGGGCACAGCCAGGACAGCGGACCCAGACTGGCCAAAGGGATATTCCATACCATATAACGTCATGCTCGGTATATAAAGCTGGGATGAAGAAGGAGGGGGTCGAGGAGATGTTTGGGGTTATGGTGTCTGTCTTCCCAAGACACCATTACCCGTGACGGAGCCCGGCTTCCCTGGGGATGGCTGAACACCCACCTGCCCATGGGGAGTGGTGAATGAATTCCTTGTTTTGCTCTGTGTGCACGGCTTTTGCTTTCCCTATTAAACTGTCTTTATCTCAACCCATGAGTTTTCTCACTTTTACTCTTCTGATTCTCTCCCCCGTCCCACCGTGGGGGAGTGAGCGAGCGGCTGCGGGGGTTAGCTGCCGGCTGGGGCTAAACCATGACAAGACCCTGCTTACTTGCTCCTTCAGCGTGAGCAGACATGGGCTTCGGCCATGATCTGCTCAGGCCCATGTGGATCCTCCCACCTGCACAAACAGGGCTGGGATTTTGAAATCCCCTCACTGTTGTACTCCTTTTCTGAAATGAAGGCAGGGTGAAGAGCCAGGGAATTATGAAGGTCTACTGGGGGTCAAGGAGGCGAAAGCAGAGAGGAGGGATAAAGGAAAAAACGTGGTTTGGATGGTGGGGCAAGAGGATAAGGTAAAGAAGGATGTAGGCTGTGAGTTTGCCTCTTTAAAGGCATCAATCAAGCGTGACAAGTGGAAAAGGAGCAAACAGGTGGGCAGATGAAGCTGTCACGGGAGAGGCACCCGGAGGTGCTTGTGGTGATGTTCCTCAGGGGGACCGTCATGGCCCAGAGGGGCATAGCAAGGGCTGTGGGGACATGGCCAGAGGAGGGAGCTGGGGAGGACTGTGAGGAGACAGGGGACCTCCAGCAGAGAAAAGAAGACACAAATGCACATGGGTAGAGAGTGTTGAGGGTAGAGCATGAGTGTTGAAAGGAAGGAGAATTTGGGGAAAAGAAGAGAGGAGATGGCACAAGAAGCAAGTATGGGAGGGAAGAAGCTGAGGAAATATCCATCTGACCTGTCCATTAAATTGCATATTCAAAGGTGGGTCACACCCACTTTTGCTGGAAGCACTTAGAACTGGGACACCTGATACACCTGGTATGGCAAAATACAGTCACCGAACCTCCTCCTATAACACACCAGGCTATCTGGACTTTATCAGGTTTTATCAGGTTGCAGGGAGGAAGAAGGAGAGATCTGTGTGCTAGGTTCAGGAGAGGCTCCTCCAAAGAGGGAAGATGGGATTAAGCCACCATACAGCAGCTTCTGAGCTCTTCTTGTAGCAGTCAGGAAAAGGTGCTGGTGCTTTGGTCCCATCTGGGGTGGATCTGGATGTGGGGCTGCACATTGCCACACCAGACAACTCAAAGTGGAGGTTGCCCCTTGGGCTGGATCTCATGGCGCTTTGCTGCTGCCCTGTTGTGTTTTTGCTGGAAGAGAAACATACTGGCTCTCACCAGACCTCCAACCAGCACATACATCACGTGGACAAGTGGGGAATTAAAGCTCTGGGTTCAATGTACACGTCAAACAAATATCACTGTTAAAGTTTGGCCATATAGGTCTATAGCTGTTTTGGCTAGAGGACACTTCAAGTGTAGACACAAAAGGAGAGGGTGTTTCCTGGTGGCCTTTCCCCAAAAGCACACTCAAGAGCATGTTCAGATAGTCATATTTTTGGACAAATGCTTTCAGGATCAGGCCCTACAAGGTTCATGGCTTACAACCCATGTGTGTAGGGGACTTATGTGCACTTGCCACCCCCAGGTCCCTGAAGATATCCTAACTCCCGGACATTCAAGAGAGAAAAGGTGCAGAGCACCTGCTCTGCAGTGCCAGCGTCACTGCTGGGAACTTAGAACGATGCCAGCACCTAAATTTCTTTGGCATTTTTTTCAAATGTCATCCGAGGTTGGTGCAGGATAGTCTGGTCTCACATATAATTGCAGGCTAGGCGCCTTGTTAAAATACTGGGGTTTATGATCTGTTTTTCTCCTAAGCAGCTGTTCATACACTTTATTAATGGTGACTAATTAAGTCCCTTGGATAAAGTCCTTTGGAGGTTGTCCAAAGACATAAACCCAGTAAGCCTGGGCACTGCGATGAAGCACAGTTGCTAAAATATCTTCCCAAAATCCATGTAAGCAGATTGCAAATGGACCAAAGAAGGGTCTGAAAAAAAGATGTGGGTGGGAAGATTCAGGTAGGCGTCATCTAAAACCTAGGGGAAGAGAGGGAAGGGAACAGGATTAAAATGCCTTGAAGTTCCTTTTGCACATGAGGTCTTAAACTCAGTGGCTTGTATTTAATGGTCGTCTTGGGTCGCTAATCCAGTTCTGAGCCAAGGGGCAATTACGAGACCCAGGTCCCCAAGCGTCGTGCCACTGTGCTTGTGAAGGCCACAAAGCGTCCTGTCATGAGCAGCTGCGAAGTCAAGCTATTGACCTCATCGCGCTGGACAGTAAATCCCCTTGGAGGCAGCCTGCTCGGCTTTAAAAGGCATTTGGGCAGGCAAGAGAAAAAAAATGAGGAGCAGGTGAAGTTTCGGCGTGCTGTGAAGCTGGGGGAAGGAGGTGGTGAACGGCGTGAGCCCCACGGGCTGCGTGTGCCGGCAGGACCAAGGGTTGTGCTGTTGTCTGGGGAAGTTGGGATCCTGTCGTTTGATTGTTTGTTTGTTTTCTTTCTTTCCTCTGATTGCTTTGTTTTTAGTCTCTTCCAGACAGCTGGCTCTGTCCCATTCATCAGGCTAATTGATGATGGGCAGCGTGGCTTTATGGAAAATAGAACTTGTCTGAATAGCTGGGTTCTTCTTCGCTTGCTTGTTTTAGTGAGACAAGATGAGATAGATGATTTGGGATTGCAGTCAGTAATGCTGCCGATGCTGTTACCAGGCACTTCTGGCTTGGGCCAACTCGCCGCACCAGCGTGGCATGAAAACCCTGTGGCACACAGCCAGCGAATTTAAAACTGGGTAAAGTGCAAGGTTCGTCAGCGCTGCGCTACGAGGTCGGCCTTGGGCCACGAAGTGTGAAAGAAGTGCTAAATCGTTGCTGCCAACGATTCACTGGTGGCACAAGGGCTACCGGCAGGGACTGACCACGGGGGACATGTGAACTGAGTACTCTTCTCCACCCAGGTTAGAATCTGAAGCCCATCAGTGGGACTAATGTGCGCAAGGAGGCCATTGTCTGCCGGTGCGTAGGCACACGGGGCTTTGTGGGCACAGCTGAATTCCACAGACACTTCTAATTCCTTGGATTAATGATGTTTATGCCTTCCCTCCCTCCTGATACAATGGCTTGGTCTGCCAGGTGTATCGCACAGCGCCTGTACGAGTGTTGCAGAGATGTCGCCGATGATGGTGATTACTAAAGGAAGCACCTATGCCAAGGTCCTGAAGCACTTCAACCACAATCTGCAGCTCTCCAGGACACGGTGTCATATTCAGCAGCATTTCAGATGCTTTCTCTTGCTAAGTGAGCATGGGAACTAGGGAGCTAAATGACGTCTCTGGTACTGCTTTGAGACCTTTGCAATGGTGAAGCCAGAAATGAAAATGCGCGTGAGAGCACATGGTGATCCTAAGGGCATAGGTGTGATTTCCAGAAAAAACACCAGACTGCTGGTTTGGGCCGGTGACCCTCAGTGCAGGGACAGGATGAGTTGCAGAAGCAGGTCAGGCGCCTGGCGGCAGTCGGCCCCACTTCACCAGGGCTGTGGGGAGTAATCTCTGATACTCAAAAAGATGTGCAATGGGGATAACGATGGCAGTATTCATCTGGCCCATCTCCATACAACTGTGTACGGGCATCCTCCTGTGTCTCCTGAAAGAAATCACACTTCTTGTTCCTTAGGTGAAATGATATTTCAGTCTCCTGCTGTGCTTCCGACTTGGGTTGCAGTGCAGAGACCCACCAGTGAATGGGTCGGCCAAGGGAAATTGCAGGAAAGCAGGTTCTTGACAAGCGAGGCAACGTTTAGAAAGCAGCTGCTTTCAAAAGGGACTGGGGCTCAGCTCTGACGAGCTGCATAGATGCTTTGTCTCCTTCGAAACAGAGCCATGTTAGACACGCAGAACTGCCCCCATGGACCCGGCCTTAAACTCTTTCATAAATCTGTCTGGGCCTCCGAAATCACTGAGATACTTTTCAGAACTGTTCTGCATCCCACGGGTATCCACTGGGAACATTAGGGCTGCAGCCCTTCTGAAAAAAGCAGGCTATTTTTAATGACATTTGATTGTAATTTAATTTTTTATTAGCACTTACCAAAAGTCACAGTTTTGATGAAAATTACTTGAACTTTGCACATTTTCATTGGAAATAGGGATTATTCACGCTGGTTTTGGCACAATGAGGCATTTCTAGTTCTATAAGAAAGCAGCCTGAAAAAAATTTCGAGGTTCTTGGTTGTGTTTTTTTTTATTTTTCAGATTCTGTTCCATTTTCCACATTCTAAAATATGCAAATGCGAAGCTTGAAATACGAATTTCTGAAAATCCTGATTTGGGAGTTGTGCTGTAACTTGAGCAAATCTCCAGCTGTGGATCTTGTGTTTCTTTGCTAATATCATAAACAATTGTGTATTAATAGTATTTTTTTCCTTGGGGGGCAGTTTAGCTCATGACCCTTGCACTGAAAGGTATTAAAAAAAAAAAAATAGTTAAGGCTGACCTTGACAGAGCTGAAGCCGTGTCTGCCAGCCAGAAATGAAGCTTCAAGCTTCACCTCCCTGCTGGCGGGCTAGGAAGGGCTGCTGGCTGTTAATGGAAACTCTGGAGGGAGTTGCTTGTTGTCGTGGCCCCTGCCTTACTATATGGTTTGATGTACGCTGCTTGCATGATCAATATGCGCAGCCATATAACCGTGTTGTTTTGTGTCTGGGCCTATAGGCCTGGATGGAGATGCCTGCAGGTGGCTTGTGTGGTCAAGCAATGTCTAGTCCCAGGCAGAGGAGGTGTTCAGGACAGAGGCTACCAGGTGCTTGAGCTGGTGATGGGCTGCAAACAACATCCGCTGCCCAGTTTCATGGCCCAAGGACTGGGGGAAAGGCCTGCAAGGAGCGCTCTTGGGCCATGTTTAGCTCAGGAACATGAGGCTGCATTCCCTTCGCCAGTCCTGCAGTCTGGAGGGATGGTAGATTTAGATTGCTACTTGATCCCAGCAGGTTATGGAGTGCCCTGGTCATGGCCCAGCTCACCTGCGATTGTTATATGAAATAACTCAAGGCGGGGGTCACTAGTATTTGCCACCTACCTCTGACTAGTGAATGGGGGGGTGAAGAGACCATGGAGCCATGTGGTTCTTACCATCCTTACGGTCACTGGTGCACATCCAGTGCCGCACGTTGAGCCAAGGAACCAGCCCAGACCCTGGCTGAACACTCCCGAGCCCTGGCTGCTCTCCCTGGGGTGGCACCTTGCTAGCCCAGCTCTTGGCAAGCAGCTGGAGGATTTCCTCAGCCAGCAGAGTTTTGGTTGAGTGTTTCAAACTAAAACAAATGTCTCCTGGCCAAAAGTTTCCTTCCTTAACGAGTCTGAAGGAGGTTCTTGAACTTACCCTAATTCATCCTTCAATCCTTTTTGGGGCATGAGGTCCAACTCCCCAGGTGGGGTGGGCTGGGCTGGGGCCGTGACTCCAGGGCCTCCCTGGGGCTCAGAGTGAGGAAACTTCTCTGGGCTGTGTGGTGGTAGGAGCGAACATCTGCATGTGCATGCCCATGTGTGTATGCATGAGATAGATTGCCCCATGTCCTTCCAGGTGCTTACTGAGGACATGCTGTGGCTTCCCAGAAGCATATTTCTGGGCAATTTCCCATTTTTTTCCCACTCCCAGATACCACAGGTGCAATTCTGAGGAGAGGCTTATGTCAGAATGCTCATTTTAGGCTTATCTTGTGTGTCTAAGTGTGCCAGCATATGTCACAGCTGCGCCCCTGCCCCATAGAGAAGCCACAGGGAATGTTCCTCTCCCTCACAGACTGAAAGCAAAGGCACAGCCCAGGAGGCTTTGTTTCCTCCTTGACTGGGGACACGTTTCCTGTAGGAGCTTCTCCTCCCTCATCCACAGAGTGTGACGCCTCAAAGGAGCGCTCCAGCCTGTGGGGTTGGTATAGGGACACATCCCGAATCACCTCTATTCCCTGTCTCCTTCTTGCTTCTCCACTGAGCTCCCACCCAAAATCTCCTCATGAGACAGTATGACCCTTCGTTAGGTCATATCAACGCATCACTCAAAACTCACTGAAACCCTGGTACCAGTCCTGCCTGCAGTCCTGCCTCCTGGGAAGACTTGGTGGTTTCAGTGGTCCTGGGGTGTGTGGGTTGTGTGTGGTTGTCTTCTCTGCTGTGGAACAACTTGGTTTGAGAAGGAATCTACCAACTTGTTTTGCCTTGTAGAAAAAAATGACCACGATCCACATGCTGCCATGTATACCATGGAGGGTGCTTTTGAGGGATGCCAGGGGACAGCAGAAGAAAGGCCAATGTCAGCCTGGAGTACCAAAATGTTGTTAACCTGAGCATTTCAATATCTTTCAATATCTTATGCTACAAAAGCCATGTCAGTAGCCTGAACATTGCAAGAAAAATAGGCTGATTTGGTAAAGAAGGAGGAGGGGGACACTGAGAGGGAAGAGCATGTGGATGTGAGGTCAACCCTGTTGTTCCTGACATCAGGAACTTGAGCTCCCCCACTCCTCCCAGGTCTGTAAAAGCAGGTCCAGAGGTTGGAAGAATGTTGTAGGTACACAAAAAGGAGCTGTTCGATGGAAATGAGTGAAACTGTTGTGGGGCTGGCTGAAAGGTAAACTGGTAGAGGCCCCTGCTGGAGGTCCAGCTCCCCTTTGCAGGGAGGGTGGACAGGCAAGTAACTATCATGCGTCATGAATGATGGTGGCCGTGAGGCCCCTCAACTAAGGTCAGGTAGGATCAAGCCTGGGTTTTTGTTGTCTCAGCCCATCTCAAGGTGGCCACTGCCAGGGACACACAGGACATGTCTGAGGAGGCTTTGGCTTGGGCCACCCAGGGCCTAGCGAACCTCAGTGTCCAGAGCTGATCCCGGCATGTTTGTCCTCCCAAGTCTGTGGGAAGTGTGAGACAGATAGGCATTTTTGCTGATGGTGGCTGCGAGAGAGGATTTGAATTCCATGCTAAAACATCCCCTGGAGCTGTTCATGGCGTGGGTCATCCAACATGGGTTCTCCCAGGTGGGAGAAGCTCTTTCATTCTGTCACTCATGGGTCAGAGGACCGTGGGACAATTGTCCTTCATCCCATTATGGAAAATGAAGATAATTATTTTGCACACAGTGCATGCAGCTGAAAACAAAAGGACAAATGGTCCTAATTTTCACAAGGAGAAAGTTACGATAGAGTACCTTGGTCTCATCATGGGGGTCTTCACTCTGCTCCCAGCAGAAATATGGTTATCCTTAAAGTAAACCTAGCTGTTTGAAATATGTGACCTTGAAAAAAAATTAGGGGCTTTTCTAGATCCAATACAGTTTTGGTTAAGTGAGAGCAGACTTCAGTGAGAAACAGCGTTTGGGCAGTGAGCAGGAGCTCAGTTCAGACCTGCATTTCCAATTCTGCTTTGCACAGTGATTCTAACTCTCAGTCTCAGCAGCCCAGGCCTGGCAACGTCTGTGCCCTGGTTTTCACATCACTTCTGCTGTAACTTGCAGGAACCTTTTCTGTATTTTTATGGCATTGGCTCAAGTGTGACCTGGGAGTGAGTTTGGTGGGGCTTGACTACTCATTGTTTTTAATGAAAGCCATCGAACGTAGGATATTGCAACTCAATGGTGAATTGGTACTGGAGGGAAAAGCGCAGTGAAGGTATGGAAAGTTAAGAATGACCTCCACTATGAACACGGCAGGGCTGAAAGGACAAAGCTGAAGGGTAGGACTGCTTACGTCTTTAGTAACTTTTCAAATACCATAGTTAACAAAGTTTGCTCCATTTTGAAAGTTTCTTTCAAGACTTGCTTAAGCGTAGCACTGTGCCCATTTCATTCAGCATCGCCTCTGCTGCATACAGCCTGGGGGATTTTGACCATTTTGGCTTTTCTGCAGAAAAAATCTTCAGTGAACAGCACGAACCCATATGAACCATCAGCTGGTGTCTTTGCCACTGTTCAACTCAGCAAATAGTAGCTTTTAGGGGCTGTCTTTTTAATGCACTTCTTGTAATGACTGAGGGAAAAAAAATATGCGGAAACTAGAGGACCGAGGACTAGTCATTGTCAAGAAGGGGAAAACCAGGGGAAATGGGACCCTTCAGAGCAAGTACAGATCCCACGGCTCCCAAGGATCACTCCACTCTTTCAAAGAGTCTGAAGCGACAGGCAGAATCTGCTTCTGGCATTTGGAGGGGGCTGACGAGGGCTGAGCAAGTGAAATGCCCTGCTTTTACAGACCTAGTGCAGGGCTGCTCAGAATTGGAAGAATGGAAAGTCGTTCATTTTATCCCAGAGTGAAATCCCAGACATCGGTATCCCAGCCTTCCAGGCATCTGGCCCCAACATCAAATACTGCTGATGTTCAGCCTTGACAATAATCCCAACACGATAAGGTTTTTGGATGATCTTGCAGACAGCTGCCAGCAGGACTCATGCCATGCTGCATCAGAGCTAAGAGGGGTCCACAGGACACTCACCATCCACCTTCCGTGTCCTCCAGAGAAAAAGAAACGCACAAAGACACCTGCCACGTTCTTTTGTCTTTTTTTTTTTTTTTAATTATTCCTTCATATTCAAACTTCACAAACAGTGTGAACTTGTACAATACCTCAGAAAGTGAAACTTACAAAAAAAGTGCTGGTAACATTAAAAAAAAACAAAAAACAAACATCATTCTTAGCAACATCAATTACTCTTCCACACAAAACAGAAACCTTGTAAAATTTATTTCCGTATTTTTTTAAGGCGTAATACTTCCGTATAAAGTATATGCAAGAGATAAAACTTCACAGTATTCCAAAATGTCACAATAATAATAATAATAATATAGTATAATGAAGCGCTACAGTTAATTTTCTTTTTTTCTTTTTTTTTCCTGTTTTAAATAACAAATACAAGTCACAGGTAAATATACGTGAGAAAAATACGAGGCTAATATTAAATGGCAGGTAAGGATACTCTCACTGTAAGAAAAAACTGGCAGGATGTGTGTATTTATTCTATATTTTAAAGCACTTGATAGAAAAGGCGTATGCAAGGTATTTTTTTTTAAAACAATTTTCTATTTGCTCGTTTTTGATAACTGACATACCATTTACAGAGTATAATGAGAGAAAAAAAAGGAACTTAACCCCTCAAAACTTTTGACCTGCTCTTCACATCGTCACAAACCATGTTTCTTGAGAGATGCCTGTACAGCGGTGGGGGTGTGTGTGGGGGGGTGTGTGCGCGCGTGGGCGGCAGCGCGTGGGTGTGCGGAGGCGGTGGGCGTGTAACGACACAAATGACCATGGTAACACGCGTCGGTACCGGCAGAGACCCGTCTCCGGCAGAGGACCCTCTGCCGCTCTGGGGCCAAATCCTGCAGTCTCTGTGCTGGCGAGACGGCCCCCGAGGTCAGTGGTGGCGGTCGCCCGCATAAAGACCCCAGGATTTAGGCCTGGGTGCGGTTTCCCGTTCACTCAGCATCAAATGACTGTTGGGAATTTCTTTGACCCCCCCCAAGAAGAAAATGTCCCACCTCATTCTTTTTTTTACATCCGCACGCACGAGTGCGTGCACTCCCCTCCACCATTTAGCTTTGCTTCTTTTTCCCCGTCTCCCCCTCCACGCAACAAAGACCGGCCACGGACTTTCTGCCCGGG
>NW_010530775.1:634-1006 GCF_000687285.1 Phaethon lepturus | reverse complement strand
GGGACGGGGCGGGGGCGCGGTACCTGGTTGGCGAAGAGCACCATGATGGTGTAGAGCCCGGCGCCCGGCGGTGTGTACTTCACCGTGAAGGTGTCGTTGTCGTTCTTAATGATGTCGAAGTCGATGTCGGCCTCCAACGGTCCCACCACGCCGGGGGCGCATTTGATCCCGATGCTGACGTCACCTGTGAGGTGGCCCCGCCGTCAGCACCGTCTCACCCTGCTCCTCTGGGGTGGCACCAAGGCGGGGTAGGACCAGGGGCGCGGGGCTGCTCCCAGAGCAGGGATGAGGGACCAGGGATGAAGGACCAGGACCAGGGATGAAGGGCCCAGGGATGAAGGACCAGGGATGAAGGAGCAGGGCGAGGGCAGC
>NW_010530775.1:0-329 GCF_000687285.1 Phaethon lepturus | reverse complement strand
GATGAAGGATGAAGGACCAGGACCAGGGACGAAGGACCAGGGACGAAGAACCAGGGATGAGGGATGAGGGACCAGGGATGCAGGACAGGGGTGTCGTGCCCAGAGAGGGTCTCCATGGGTGCTGGCTGCCCCCCACCATGGGGACCTACCCTGCCCGGCCTCGCTGCAGTCGACGGTGAAGTAGGTGGGCTCGTTGGCCTTCAGCCCCGTCTTCTCCACGCCTGGCCCGTAGACCTTCACCCTGCCGGGGTGGCTGCCCTCCCCCACGGACACCTGTGGGCACGGGGGGCGTCGCCGGGGGGCACCGGGGCGCCGCGAACCCCTGTGTG
>NW_010530774.1:0-1406 GCF_000687285.1 Phaethon lepturus | reverse complement strand
TTTGGCAAATCATCGCACAGAATGCTGAGGATCACAAAAACCTAATTCTTCTTAAAATACACAGTATTGCTGTGGGTTTGCATCTTTTAGTGCTCAGCTTCTAGGTGAAGAAGCAGCAATACTCCTGTAAGATCATTACATAGGAGGAAGAAAAAAAAGAAATTTTACATGTTTTATTATTTTTATTCACCTGAAGATAGTCTAAGAAGGTAAAAGCAAGCTTAAATTTTTTTTTTCTCAAATGCTTTTTTTCATGGGGAAGGAGATGAGTATGGTGTTATATTTTGCTTAAAATATATTACTGCAAGAGTAACATACTTTTTTGAAATAATACTTTCTTGTTGAACCATATTGTTTTCAGTAAAATATCTTGATTCCTCTGTCTTTTAAAGACTGTTAGTGATGGAAAACTCTGTTTTGTAACTGTGGTGGTGGGTTTTTTTTCTCATTCATGTAATAATGTGTAATTTCAAGGAATATATGGTCAGGTTTTCAATGAATTATAATCAACTTTTTTTTTTCCCCCTTTCGTCTGCAGCACTGCCTCCTAAGCCACCGAAACCTAATACTGTAACTAACAACGGTATGAATAACAATATGTCATTACAAGATGCTGAATGGTACTGGGGAGATATCTCAAGGTAAATCAGCTCAAGATACGTATTTCTTATGTTGGGCTTTATATTCTTGCTATGCTATTCTCTGTGTATGTATTATGTTTAACTGTAGAAAAATTACAGTTCTAAGAGCTGTTTTTAGGATATTTTCCAACACAAATATATTACGGTTGGTTTTATTCCAAACATGACTAAAAAGTTACTGGCAGTCAGTTAGAATGTAGTATGTGAAATGGTTGTTCCGTTACTTTATGACAGCTATATGAAATGCTAGCATGAAAGGTGAAAGGACAACACCAAGAAATAAGTATTTTCTTCTTGTCTTTTATCCAGAACTGTAGGCACAATAGTTAACAACCCAGACTAACAAGTGCCGTGTATTAGCAACGTTTTTAACCGTACTATATATAGGTACATTAAACCAACACTGGCTGCTCCAATTGTGCAGGCTTGTATGAACAAGCAGAAAGACCTTTGCATTAATACAATTTTGTCCAGCAAAAGGACATAGGATATACCATTTTTATATCACAGTTGTTCTCCAGCAATGTTAAATAAGCTATTAAATAACTGTATTTATTAATGTGGAGATCAAGAAGGCTTATAAAAACCACTTATTTTAAAACAGAATAATTTAGAGCACAGTGAGAGGGTAAATGAGTGAGAAGTAGCTGAAGTGACTGGTTACTTTTGGTTTCATTTTAGAGAAGAAGTAAATGAGAAGCTTCGAGACACTGCTGATGGTACCTTTTTGGTGCGAGATGCTTCAACCAAAATGCATGGGGACTA
>NW_010530773.1:355-4317 GCF_000687285.1 Phaethon lepturus | reverse complement strand
AACAGGGGCCACCGGCCGCCGGCTTCAGCTGGGACGGGCCCCGTGATGCTCCGTCACCGAGGTTCTCCACCGAGGGGAACTGAGAGCGCAGAAATCCTGCTTTGTAATTTTCTGTATGCCGGTCTGGAAAATCTTTGAACTCCAAGCTTTGTGCTTGAAATCTAATCCCGTTATAACTAGCTTACTACGCAACTGCGTATTTTTCTGAGAAAACCCTTGCCAGTCGCGTTACCGTGTATTCATTTCCGCACGGATCTCCTTACAAAGGCAGATTTTCTTAGGCTCCACTACAGCTTTACTATACTATGAAGAATACACGGTAGTAAAACCTATGCCATTACTTTTTCCATTAAAAAGTTATCACGGCTGTATAATTTTGGGTGTGTTGCATCCTCTCTCTGCTGCGGTTATGAGAAGTCTGGGCTGAGCGGGGCAGGATTTTGAGTTTACAAGGTGCCACATCGTTCCGGCACTGGGGTTGGATTTCTGTAGCATCACCTGCAGAGAGATTTGTCTATTGAAAAGCAGGATTGTACGGAAGGATTCAACCCTGCAAAAGCTTTACGTGGACAGAATTCCCACCGCTGAATTGTTTCCATCGTGAAGAAGCTGTATCAAAGGTAATAAAGTTTAAAATCAGTAGTCTGAACATATGCAGAGCTGTAATCTTCCTGTAGATTTAGTAATCCCCTGTGACATTTACAGGGCGGTGTCCGCAAACTCAAAATTCCAGCACTAAATTAGCATTTCTTAGGTCTAAGAGATCCAGTACGTCCATGCAGTGTGCGTGGAGCAGGGAGCAGCATCGTAGCACAAACTCCTCTTTGACGGCGGTTGTATATATGCGTTAGCAACTCCATTTTCAGCATCTAGGAGAGAAGAAAAAAGAAAAAAAAAAGACTGTGGCTAATTTTCCCTGCCTGCGAGTGTTTTCTGGCAGGACTTTGATTTTTCCTTTCCCCCCTCCAGTAGGGAGCCTTGGAAAGCCCCGCGCGATGCCAGCCCCTGCTTTTCCCCAGTAACTGCACAGACTTCGCGCTGCGGAGTCGGACCCCCAGCACCTGCTGGGCGCCTTTCAAGCCGCTTTAACTGGATCACAAGTTCCTAGCTGTAGATAGATGTAACGGAGACTAATCCCATAATCTAGACAGAAGTACAAGCCCTGAGCGGGGAGCAGCTCGTGTTACCTCCATTTGCGCTCCAGCCGACATGGCAGGAGGAGTTTTTCTAACTTTTAGCTTTTCTTACAGTACATAAACTTTATATAATTAAACTATACTGATTGTATTTCTTGTTTTTTTTTTGCCTTTTTTTTTTTCCCCTTCCCAAAGTCTGAAGATAAATACACAAAACAAAACGTCATGCTTTGGCCAAAAAGGAAAACAACTTTGGTTCAGAAATGGCGTTTCTACGTTGGGTAAATATTATTTGTACTTGGGGTGCAGAAGTCAAGGACTGGCACCATTTAAATAATAAAAATCCGGCGGCAGAATAACGGAGCAGCATTTTCAGCTCCTTACTGGTACCAGGGGCGAGAGGGGCTGCCGCCCAGCTTCTCACTGCTTGAAACAGCCACATGATAAGGAACACTTTTGGAGCAGCCGGGACCCAGCGACCGATAGCACCGCCAGAGCAGAGCAGAAATGATACGTACCGCTCGCTTTTTAACTTCTCGTTGGCAGGCTCTGACCTACGACAGCTCTTCCTCGCTCTCCTCTTTCTGTCCCCTTCCGAGATTTAATACCGCTTCACCATTTTAATTAAGGGGGTGATTCTACAAATATTTACAAGCCGGCTGGGAATCAGCAAGCCACAGATCCGCGTACAAGTCCCTTCACAAGCGTGTGTAAACCATGGCGCCGTTCACATCACCAGCACGTAAAACAGGAGGTTTAAATCCTCTTGCTTACCCTGCCTTCTCAAATCTTAAAAACTCAACCAAAAATCCATTTGGGGCAAGATTTCACATTTCACCGGTCCTCAGCGTAGAAGTCTGGCTTTCTTTTCATTACGTTGAAACAAAAGTTATTTAGTTTGGCCCTTTCCATATCTTACAGGGTTAACAAAAGTAGATGCTTATTGCTTTAATAAAGGTTTTGATTTGGAAAATATTTACCGTTTAGACTTCATACGCTCTAATTGCTTTCGATTCTTCAGAATATATATAATGGAAAGCAGCTGAAAGACTGGGGTTTAAAAATGGGCTCTTGCACATTTGAAGTAAATTTTATCCCGCAATCAGTCGTAAAGATCTTAACTGCAGCTATCGCATATCCTAAATACGTAACTGCTGTGGAGCCTTTCCAGTCTGTTGGTTACAGGACGCTAGAAAAAGGGGAAAGCGGGTACAAATCTGTATCAGACCCTGACCTCTGTGAGTATTTTTGGGGATACTCAGCGGGACTGGTCACCTGCCTAAAATCCTTTATGTACCTTTCTTCTAAGGTGCAGCCTTGAACGCGATCGCGCAGGGACACAAATGAGTCGTTTCCTCTGCGGGGAGGAGCTCAGTGCATTAAACAGAAACTGCTCTGGTGAGTAAAACGATGCATTGTGTCTGGGTTTTGGGATCGGCCTCTTGGGGGAAGGGCATCCCCCCAGCCCCACATGCTCCCCAGCTCCTGGGGGAAGGACTTACAGTTTAATTCTGCCTCCATCTACGTGTGGATCTGCCCAAAAAATCAGTGGTGATTTTGGTACGTCGATGCAGTCCAGTAGGACCAGGTGCTCTAGTCTGCTCTGCCTGAACCTATGGAATCGCTACTTAAAAACAAAGAAAGGAAAACTCAAAATATTTAATTCTGAGGGATTTTAAAAGCATCTTGGTCAAATGTAGTCTAGGTACAGATTAACTGGTCCATGTTCTGAATTGAGCTATAAAGACTACTGTGACGTGAGATAGTGTCTCTGCTTTCTTTTAGTAATTTTTGCTTTCAAGTGAGCCCCCTCATACGGTCCTGGCCTTCCTTAGAGGGGAGGAGAGCACATCTTGGGAATATTTGAAGTTTCAATTTGAAGGAAGCCTCAGGTTCTCTTCTTCTCATATGACAAAAAAAGCAAAGGAGATTCAGCCTCAAAAATTGTTAGAGATGTTGAACACTCCATTAAAATCACAAAAGCGGTGTAATTCATTGTTATCAGAGAAATGTTTTCCTTCAACCCTTTCTTCTTTAAAGGACCGGGTGAGATATTTCAGTACTAAATTAGTATCTTCCATCCGTGTGAATGGCTGCTAAGCACACACCACAAATTCTTCGCACTGGCAGGCACGTGTGTGCGAAGGATGCAAAGGTGAGGCCGCGTCGGTCCTCGAAGGAGAGCTGCTGTAAGCCCAGAGGTTTGCAGAGGCTGCCGAGACGGACGCTTGGTGGTGGGCAGCTTATATAAAGCCTGGATATAGTCGTTCTGGATTTACTTTATTACAACGAAGACCAAACTTGTAGTCTTTCATTCTCACGATCACACCCCGTGCTTCTTTCCACTGCCTCTTGAGTTCTTTTTTTAATAATTTCCTAAATTCAGGAGATGACCTGATCTGTGACTGTGAAGTTTCTTTTCCTGCCCTTGGTTTGGCGGGACTTTTGGACGCTGAGCGTCCCCGGCTGCGCTCAGCACCCCGCGGCCTCCCCACGCACATGATGTGTGATGGGCAGCAAAGACGACAACAGTGATCTGTACTTAACATTAGGTGGCACAAAAGAGTTTCCTTTTGCTCAAAGGAATACTGAAATATAGGGGCAATAAAGAGCAGAGATTTTCTTTTCTTTAAATGAAATTCTCCTTCCCTATTTTTTTCTGGCTTTCAAGTAGTCTTTGAAGTACTTCTGTTTATAAACTTACTTTATTTTGTCTTTCATTGCATCTCTTTTGTCTCTTAACATAATTCGGTTTAAAATAACAGCCCTCGCCGTAGTTGTGTTTACAGGGCGGCCAAAGGGCTCTCAAGCAGGCTAATTTCAGTG
>NW_010530773.1:0-331 GCF_000687285.1 Phaethon lepturus | reverse complement strand
CCCAAGGCTGCCTTTGAGAGCTGTCCCTCGCAGGAGCCGCAATGCTAAGAGCCAGTGTGACCACGTCAGCTGTATTTTAACACGAAGCTTTTCCGCGGTGTCCTTAGTCGGGGCTGTTTACTCCTGCTTTGGTCCTCACGCTACTTGGTGCGCATTTATTTTGTTTATGGAGTAGACTGAGAAATGTGATTTTGAGGGGGTGGGTATCTTTCTTTCTGCTTTTGCTGTAATCCTTTCTGCAATAGCTGGAGGTTGTGGTCCCGCTGCAGAGGCCGCCGGGTTTCCTGGCCCGGGCCAGGCGCAGGCCGGTCACCCCACCACCGCGGCGTCC
>NW_010530772.1:352-981 GCF_000687285.1 Phaethon lepturus | reverse complement strand
GCACCGGGCGGGGAGCGAACGGCACCCAGGAGCAGGGTGGAAAAACCCGTCGCGTGCAGCAGCACCGCCGCTCTCTTTTCAATTCCCCCAGCTGTTAAGGAAACCTCATGATTATTTTTTGAAGCCTGACTGATGTGTTTTAAACGCTTGGGACCATCGACGCCAAGGAGCAGAGATTATGGGAAAGGCAGCGATTCCCCCGCGAGCGATCTTCCCTTGTTTTAAATGGTTGCCGTGGATGCCCTTTTACCTGAGCAGAAGTGTAGAGCTCCTTTGGAAACAGTATCTTGCTAATTGTACCAGAGTAATTTTGCTGCATAAAGCACCTTATTTCATAACGATGTGAGTGGTGCAGTATAATGAATGCCTGCCTGGGGAAATTAAAGTAATCAATTGCCAAGGCCAACACATTTTAGAACAAGTACAGAAAAAAAAGTGTATATAAGGGTTTTTAAGCCACAGGCTGGAAAATATGCATGTAATTCTTTGATCAGTTTTAAAATATGAACAAATGCAATTTCTTCATCAGCTATGGAAATAAAAAAAAAGGGCTATGTGGAGTGGGGACTTCCACCCTCTGCTGAAAAATATTGCAAGGAACCACAAAAGCCATTTCTACCAGAAATCCT
>NW_010530772.1:0-333 GCF_000687285.1 Phaethon lepturus | reverse complement strand
GCGCCGGTGACTCCCCACGGAGCGGAGGGGGCCGTGCCTGCCCAGCTCCGGCCACCCCGCTGCCGCCCGGACGCCAGACTTTCCTTAAATACTAGTCAAATCATCCCGCAGGAGGGAATATTGCCACTTGCTCATCCGTGAGGTTTAATTAATGTTTGCAAAACACTTAGGAGATGAAAATGTACTCCAGGAGCGCTAAGCATTATACTACAGCCCCCTCATCGGGGCACTTCAGTGAAGTTTGCTTAAATAACGTCGGTAGAGCACGTTGAGCCCTCGGGTAAGGGGTGCCAGGGCAGCGCGTGGTGCCGCCTCCCCGCAGACGCGGCGGCC
>NW_010530771.1:0-14363 GCF_000687285.1 Phaethon lepturus | reverse complement strand
GAGGAGGAGGGGAGGAGAGGAGAGGAGAGGAGGGCAGAGTTGAACATTTTCTTTACAATAAAAACAAGGGCTCCACCTCAATGCAAGTGGAGTCTGGGGTCCCCTAAAAATACCCATCTAGAGAGATAGCTGGAGGGACAGAGCAGGAGAGAGAAGGGGTATGGGCTTGTACAATGGCATCTTCCTGATCTGAGCCGCAGTCTGCAGGATCTCAGCTTCTTCTAGACTTCGAGTGCTGGATAAGCCACTGTAGGGTGATGTCTGTGAAGGCAACGGGACATCACAGCCCCTCCCTCCAGCTGTCACCCCCTCCTATACTCGGGCAAACAGCCTGGGGATGCTGCTCCTGAGGGCGCAGGCTTTCTGCCACCATAACCCAAGCCCTGCACCAGACCTGCCAGTACTCACCGATGTTGTCCTTTTCTTTGCAAGAGATGGAGTAGCAACAAATCTCTCGGTCCTGGATGGCAGAGAGGTTCCTACAGGAGAGAAGAGAGCTCTGGCTGCAGACTCCCAGGGCTGCACATCAGCAGCGACAGGAGATGCCTCCGGGCAGCCTTTTGAAGGGTCCCTTTGGACTCCAACTCTGAGACAGGGGACACCTTGCAGGGACAACATCTCCCCAGGCTCTCAGGGTGCAGGCTGGGCGAGGACATCAGCACACTGTGCCCATGACTGATGGCCATGCACAGTCTGTGGGGGCTACATCATGGGGCAGGAGGGACCCAACCCCACGGAAAGCCTGGCCACGAAATCACACAGCTTCCTTCCCTAAACCTCAGCTGCGCAGCCCTGTGGCAAGACAGGGCAGGAAGGGTTTGGGAGCAGCACAGGGTTGGCAGCACAGCAGCTGCATTGGTGCCCATGGGCCAGGGGAGATCGCCGAGGGGGGGCTGGGGGGCAGCAGAGATGCAGCGAGTCAATGCAGCCGTCCCAGTCCCGCATCTGCAGGGGAGGGGATTGCTGCTGGCAGCATGGAGGTGGGCAGGAGACAAAGTTGGCTGCGAGGAGGCCACATGGTGGCACAGCAAAAGGTGGTGAAATAAGGGAGAGGTATGTGGAATGTATCACACACCGTAGCAGGATCCAACCTCTAAGCACCAAGGGCTGCCTGCTGCTGGGGGTGCAGTGTCCGCACCAGACAGCATGGTACTGCCACGAGAGGGTGACGGGAGCAGCACCCAGGTCGCAGCCTAGCTCCATCACTCAGCGCCGTGGCGTGCCGGGCCCCAACACCACTGTGTGGCACACGCGACCCAGCCCCAGCACTGGTGGCCACAGCTCCCAGCGCCTCCCCATCCCCACAAGTGCAGAGTCGTCACCTCCACCGGCCACTGCCTCAGGAGGTCTGTGCCAGCCCACCCCAGGCACTGCTATGCCACCCCAGGTGGGGAAGCAGCACGAGCAGAGCATGGCAGGGTGATTGTGCAGGTGGGGTCACAGCATGAATGAGGAGGGTCACACTGTGTCACAGCCCCACCGCAACTGCCTGGGCCACTGGCACTTACATCTTCTCAATGAGCTCCTTCTCATCCAAGGCACCGGGCAGGTCTCGCTTGTTCCCCAGGACTAGGACCTGCAGGGCGGGAGAGGGGACATGTGAAGCTCCTGGCCACCAGACCAGGCAGGAACCTGCTTCTGACACCCAGAAGCGGACCCTGCTTGAGGTGTAAGACAGCCCAGGCCACTTCACCAGTTGTGTGCCCAGATGGAGAAACCCCCTTCATCAGGCAATGAGAAGGCAGAGCACTTCAATTAATAGCCTTAATTAGTCCATACACAGCATCTCCTGTGTACTCTCCAGTCCCAGTGAGAAGCTGGTCCCACAGCACATCCTCTCTGAAGGGCACCAGCATCTGTTGTGCCATTTAGGACATTCTCCCAGGAGCCTCTTGCTGTCTTTGAGCAAAAAGTCAAGTGAAACGGCTCAACCTGAAGTTATCAGGAAGGAGCGAGATGTGGATGCCATGCAGAACCTGCTCTCTGCAGGCAGCCAACCCAAACAAGCAACGGCTGTTTGCACCATCCACTGATCTCTCCTTATTTCAAGGCTTTTCACATCCACAAAGGCATCCTCAGACTATGCAGGGAAAATAATCACCCAGCAGGACTTATTCATCACTCCTGAGCGTGCCACACGACTGTCATCTGACAAGGACAGCACTGAGGCTGCAGCCACCTGCCCAGGGTGAGCCGGGGCCTCTGCACAGCATGGTAACACAGCGTCTCCCAAGCTAAATTTGGAGACCTGTTCTTAAAAAAGAGCACTCAGAAAGGCTGCAAATGCAGCACGTTATGTTGTGAGCTTAACTTAGTTGTCAGCAAATGTTTGGGATCTGTGGCAATATCCTCAATTAGCTCCTTTCATCAAAGGATGCTGATTTTGGACGCTCCATAAGCATCCTGGCATGCAGTGTGCCCCGCACTGCTGCCACAGCCCACCCACCTCCTGCAAATGTCACACCCCAGCAGCCGCTCTCCTAGGAGACAAGACCTTAATGTCCCACCATAAATAAGGTGCAAATTCATGTGAGAGGACAAATCTCACCCATTGGGGTGAGGGTGGTTCTGGTCTCTTCTAAAGCTCCCCTCCCCGTTGGTTGGCCCAGCCCTGGGCTAGAAATCATCACTGCCCCAGCTCCCCCAGGAGTGCAGTGGGGATGGGCACCCTCCCAAGGAAGGGGATCCCCTCTCGAATCTGCTCTGCAAGATGCAAGCCCCTCACTGCAAACCCTGGCAGCCACCAGCCTGGGGACCATGAGTGGCTGGGGGGACCTATCCAGGCAACAGCTCACCGGGATGCCCTGGAGCTGCGGCTTGTCGAGCAGGTTGTGCAGTTCATTCTTGGAGGCCTCTATCTTCTCCTGGTCAGCAGCATCCACCATGTACCTGCAAGGGAAAGGACACCCCTGAGTGCAGGTGCCAAGGTCCCCGCACCCTGGTGCTGTGCTGAGGTCTGTGCCACCACCAAACCTTGCACACGTGGCAGCCACACCACCCCCACTGGCTCCTGGGCCAGTGTGTAGAAGTGATGGATAACAGGATCCTTCCCCCAGGACCCCTCTTCCCAAGGAAGACTGTGGGCCCGAGAGCCCCTTGTGTCTCCCAGGGGAGTGGGGTTCCTCTTTGTCCCTGTCCCCACAGTGGTCTGTCTTGCTGGCAGCAGAGACACGGCGGGCAAGAGAAGCTTGCAAGATACATGTCCTCAAGTGAGGCTCATCTGCATGTGGCAGCTCCTTATGAAGATACCCAGAATAGACAAGTGGGGGAGACACGGGGAGCTGATGACGGAGAAGAGAAGACATCAGCCGGAGATCCTGGCAGAAGGAAGGACCTGCTCGTCCTCTCGATGGGAGCAATCTTGGGCATGGGATATGGAGTAAAGGGCACGAAAAGCCAGCAGGCAGCAATGCTTGCTCTGAGCACTTGGGGGAGATTCAGGGAAGGATTTCGCTCTTACAGGCAGACAGCCATCCTGCAAAGGACCTAAGTTAAGCCAAAACTGGGGAGAGGAACTGATCTAAGCAGCCTTTATTTTACAGATCAAGAAGCTGGGAGAGAAGAAGTGAGAAACACCATCATGCTTCATCAGGCCTTGTGGGGTTTATTAAAAATAGGAAAAGAGTCTTTAGATACTGAAGCGCTGAACACAGGAAAATGCGTATGGCTGTACTGAGAAGGAAAAACACCACCCAGGCACTGCCTCAAGCCTTCGACACCGCGGACTGGGTGAGACGGCTGAGGGCAAGAGAAAAGGGATGTGACGCAGCTGGAGGCGAGGAGGGCAGACTGGAGCGTGACCTGGATGCCCACAGGTCCTTTCGTTTCCTCTTGACCAGACAGCCCACTTTGGAAAAAGGAAATTATGGAAGGAGGCAGTAAAAGGAGTGAAAAATATGGGATTTTGTAATTTCCAGCAAAGCTTACTGTAATAAGAAGTGCCAAGGACATGTCCCGACATGGTGACAATCAGCAAGTGCAGGATCAGACATGCTGTCCCAACAAGCAGGAGAAGCAGTCCATCACTCTTCCTCACCTGCCAGATCTACAGTTGTGAACAGCAGTACAGAAACCCAGCCCTCCAAAATCCCAGGGCATGGTCAATTGGTGAAAATCGGGTAAATCTGATTTTCTGATTGGCTTTAAGTAACCCAGATGTGGTCTCCCAGGGTAAATATTTGATGTGGTCTCCCAGGGTAAATTAGGAGCAGGCAGCCTGCTTCCCATGTGTCTGGCCAGGCTCATCCCCAGCCTGGACTCCATGGGACTGTGCTTACTGCAACATTTGCAAGCAGGAAACATGCGGGGACACTCAGAGACTCGCTGACAGTCAGCAGTGGGTGTAGCATGGAGACTCCTTCTCTCAGCACAAGATTCATCCGGCAGCATGTAAACACTATGACCTGGACACATGCTGCTGGTGGCCACCCTTAAAACCAGCCTCTTGGAAAGGGCTGAGCCACACCGATGGCCTTTGCTCAGCCCCTGAGATGACCAGGCAGTGCAGGGGATGCACAGGAGCCAGGAAGGGCAAGACCTGAGGGACAGAGCTGGGCCAAGTGATGCTGGAAGGGAAGGGTCTGCCAAGGTTGGCAGGGACCTGGCTGCCCTGTGCTCAAAGCCTGTGGAGGCACTAGTCCCAGGGGGAAGCATCTCCGCTCCCAACACACGTCTGGCCCCAGCAGTAGATGTACCACAGCTTCCCCAGCTCAGCCCTGCCCAGCGCCCTTGGGTGCGGGAGATGGGACTGTGCCCCCACCTGGTGTCAGGGCTCAGTATCAGCACATGGGTGACGGGGCTCTCGGCTCCCAGGGATACTCACACGATGGCACTCACTCCGCGGCAGTATCGCTCCCACATGCTGCGAAACCGTGGCTGGCCACCGATGTCCCAGAGCTGTGATGGGGAGAAGGCGGTGTTACCCCACCGTCCTGCCCATTATCCCACCATCCTGCCCATGACCCTTCCCCACTCAGCCACCTGGCCAGAGCACTGTGCATGCACGATACCCACCCCCATCCCGTTCTCACCATCTCAAACCTAATGAGGCAGCTCCCGACTTGATAAAGAAAGGAGACATCTCAGGAAGGGCAGCTGGAGGGTGTTGAACACCTCCTGTGATGTGCCTCTGCTGGCATGGAAGGACCCTCTGGCCCAAGCTGGAGAACTCCTCTCCATGCCCACTACCCCTCCTGGCCTTTCACTGATGCATTTGCCATTTCAAAACACTCAGCACGCTCTTGGAAATGTTTCTGCAGCAGGCAGAGATCCCCAATCAGCTTTTCAAGCCCGTCCCACCATTATTTCCCAGTCCTACCCGGGGCCCTTGAAAGATCCAGAAGGGGCAGAAGCCTCCTCTCTGCTCTCAAGGCAAAGACTTCCACCACAAGCCATGACCTGTTTTTCCCAGCACTCCCACCCTTAGCAAGGTGATGACATCCATGAGTCCCCACCAGCAAGCCACAGGTATAAGAAAACCTCCAGCTTTGCAGCATGGACTGGCTCTTACTGCAGAGGTCTGGATCTCCTTAGATCCCTTCCCACCACCTCCTCTGCTGGTTACCTGCAGAAGCCTAACAGGGCAGATCTTCCCAACTGCAGCTGGGATTGCTAGCATCCTTCAACCTCCAGCAGAAGACCCATCAATCTCCCTTCACTCCATCTTTCATCCCTAGAGCCCACACCAGTGATAACATCTGCACCTTACCTTTATGGTAACGTTCCCCTTGGTGATCTTCCTCATGTTAAAGCCCACTGTTGGGATCATGTCTTCATTGAACTGTCCTGACTGCAAGGAACAAGGTGAAACAGTATTAGG
Source organism: Phaethon lepturus (assembly GCF_000687285.1). Classification (NCBI taxonomy): domain Eukaryota; kingdom Metazoa; phylum Chordata; class Aves; order Phaethontiformes; family Phaethontidae; genus Phaethon; species Phaethon lepturus. Next base: position 8,545 of record NW_010530771.1, on the reverse strand, counting down.
AGGCATGGAAACCCTGCCAGCCTGCCCTGAGCCACGTAACAAGGCCGACAGCCTGCCTAGAAATACTCCCAAATGCTCGGACAGCCCTGTAGCAGGCACGGCGTGACCTCCTCCACACCAGGAGCAAAATTAGACCCAAGGAGACAAAATGCCTGTGGGATGGAAATGCTGCTGCTGCTGAATGAGGAGCAGGGCACCCTGAGTGCCCCGGTGAAGCCCCCAGCCCCACAGAAAGGTGCTGCCCCCCAGACCCAGACACACTGCCATCTTGGTGGGGTGGTGGAGGCTCACCCAACCCAGCCCTTTCCAGGAGGGATTCCCAAGTCTTTTGCAGGAGGAGGCCAAGACCTTCGCCTGCTGCAGTGGCCTCAGGTCTGCCATGCCAGGCCCAAACCTCTCCTGCAAAACCCACTGGCAGCTCCACAAGGACCCCGGGTGCAGGCAGCCAGCAGGGCTTCCTGCGCAGGGAAGCCACCTCCCGCAGCGGAGGTGCATCATGGCACCCTTTTCATCCACGAGTCCTGGGTGCTCCAGCATGTTTCCCATTTCGGATTATTTACAGCCCAGCCCAAACACAGCTGACTTCTGCTTTCCTGCAAGTCTGCCGCCTGCCTGCGCAGGTCCTCCAGCCCCTGCACTCTGCCCGTGAATGAGAGCTGGGTGCTCGTGCTGGATGATGTGGAGGGATGCAAAGGGTCCCCTCTCCCCCTGCCCAGGCGCTGCTGACACATCTTCTCCATCAGCGCAGCTCTGAGTCACGTCAGGCAGGAGAAGCATGAAATCACCGTGGATTTGCAGCATCCCAGTGCTGCTGCGAAACTAGGTTAGTCTTGTCAGAGTGGTGAGCAGGAACTGTCCCCCTGCTGCCGCGGCGAGATGCTGGCTCACCAGCCCACATGCCCAGCACAGCAGCAGAGGGTCAGAATGGGCTGGTCTGTTAAAGCCCACCTCACCCTCCAGTTTGCCACTCAAATCCCAATGCTGCAAGATGGTCCTGGGCTGAGCAGCACAGGGGGATGTTCCAGGCAGCCCCAGCAGCAACGTGGCATCCCTGGCGCAGGAGGCAGGAGCTGCCACAGCCCTTCACCCTCTGCCTCTGTCAGCATCCTGCCTGGCAGGCAGCCTCACTGGGACTCAAAACAGGTTTATCTTCTTTGCTTTTTAAATGCATCCTTGTGGAAGGCCCTGCCATGGGATGCCAGGAAAGCCAATGGTAAAGAGGGCTTGATAACGAGGATAACATGGTGCCGGGGCTTTTGCCCATCAAGTGCCCAAAACCTGCAGGAACCACCAGCTGTGGCCAAACTTGTCCCAGCAACTCTTTACTGGCTTAACATCTTGGTTTTTCTAGGACTTTTTGGGGTTTTCTTTCAGTTAACACAAACCCCAAAAAGGGAAGGCAATTTATGCCATTTTCTGATAATCAGAATTTTGTGCCTTGTTGAGCCAACGGCTTCTCCAGACCTACCATGTCAGCAAGTCCCCTGGGTTTTTCTGACATCTTCCAATGGTTCTGCAATACGTGCTGCTTCCCTTTTTTATTTCCCTTTTGAGTTCATCAGCAAAGCCCAGCAGCCAAGGCGTCTTGGAGCCACGGTACACCCAGAAACCATGCTGGGGACTGGCAGGGAAGGGAACGGCAGGGAGAAGATGGGAAGCAGGCAGGAATCCCTCTACCACTGGCTGACACAGGCAATGTCTCCTGCAGACTAAGGTTCAATACAATTTGGCTTTATGGACCACATTTTAAGGAATCAGGCTTTGATCAGAAGATGTGGACAGCAATTGCTGAAAAGCTCTTGGAAGCAGCAGGCAGCTCCGTCAGTGATCCCAGACCACATCATGGGAACTGCTAGCTGTGCGAGAGCTACCCGAGACATGGTTCACGTGTGATGGTAGCTCTCCTTCCAGGAAGGGGTGGACTGCAGGAGTCACGAGTCACCTTTGCTTTCCCCCGCAAGAGATGGGAGCAAGGCTGTCTACCTGACCAAAGCATGGCCTTGCTCCCTGCCCCAAATCCTCCCCCCACCACAGCGCCTGCCTGGTGTCTGCAATGTGCTGCAATGTGCTGAGCTCCTTCTGCATCGGCTGCTCTCCGAAAGCAACTCTGAATGGTGGAAACATGATGTCCCCTCTTCCCTCTCCAACTGTCCTAAATGCTAACGCCTCTGGCACATCTTCAACTACCTGCAGGGCCCAGCCATCCGCAGCTCCACTGCCAGGGAGAGTGGAGACCAGCCCCGCTGCAGGAGTGCAAAAGCTTCGCTGGACACATCTTCCCTCCAGATTTTGGTTATGCAATGGACACAGCATCTGCGCTGACCCCAGAGATCATGCCCAGCCCCACCAATTGCTTGGGAAGCGGATTCCTCCGGAAGGCACAAAAAATCTTGCAGGCAAGATGGATTTTGTGGCTACAACAGATCAGGTCTTTACAGGCTGTAGCTCATTGCTGGTTTTGCCAGGGTTCCTTCAGCACCCTGGCCAAACCACCCTGCCTTGGTGCCCTGGCTGGAAGACAAATGACCCTTCTGCCGAGCCCTACAACTTTCCAGTTGGGTTAGTGGGAGAGGCAGCCATGATCCAGCTTTTGCGGGGGCAACTGGTACCCCCAGCTCACTCCAAGCGGCATCCTAAGCCACATGCATGATGTGGATACCACGTCACCTGCCACTTCAGCCATCATCCCCTGCTCAGCCAGCTCTCGGGACCTCGGGTCGCTGGCACATGTAAAGAAACAACCTCAGCTTCCACATGACATCCACCAGTTCTGGTAAGCAGCGTGCAGAGCCAAGGTGGCCAGGGCCTGCTCCTTGCGGTGGCCAGGCAGCTGTCACCCTGTCCTAGCACAGGATTACACTGCTTTGATGTGACCTGCTCTTGATAAATCACTGCTGGCTGTTTTGCAAACCCACCCAGCCTCACACTCCTGCACATCGCTTGCTGCACGGCACAGCCGAGTCCTGGCTGAACCCTGCCCAAGCTCCAACCCAGACAGAAACACAGGGTATTTATGCTCACCTGTAACCTCCCCATCCAGCCTCCCCAACGGGCTTTGTGCACAGCGCAGGGCGGGAGCGCCAGGGAGCCGGGAGCTTTGCTTGCAAAGCCACTGCTCTTCCAGGAGCTCTTCTCCAAAACAGTTAAAAACCACCAGCCCCACTGCACAGGCTTGGTCCGGGCCCCTGGCACGTCTCACATCACCAAGCCAAGCCATGACAGTCCCACAGATGGACACTTGACTCCGAGTACCCCATTTGGACAGTAAAAAGCCAAATCCAAGCAAAGCCTTTACAACATTTCACTTCCACAGCAGGTCTTCCAGCTCTCTGGGGCTCTGAGTATCGCAGGGCACCTATGGCATGGAGCCCCGTGTCCCCCTGCAGAAAGCACCAGAGGGGACAGGGCTGTCCCTGAGCACAGCACAGCCCTCCCAGGGAACCCAGAGACAAGGGTGTGCCACCACAAGGTGGCAAGGGATGCTGCCACCTGGAGCATAGCAAGATGGAGCTACCCTGGGGCTGGCAGCAAGGAAGAAGAGCCATATGGGTCCGACAATGAGACAATCCCAACCTTTGCCCCAAATCCTCAGGATGCTTTGGTTTCAAAACCTCTGTGCAGAGGGACTGCACTAAAGGGACCCATGTCAGCAGGCAGGCCAGCAGCCTGAGCTGGGCAAGCATGGTACAGCAGGGCAGGGACGGGCACCCCAGTCCTGCTCCACCCCAAAGCAGATGGTCTCACACCAACACCTGCAGTTAACAGACATGGTCTGGCTCTGCAGCACCCCTCAGCTCGGAAATTCAACATCGCAGGCTTTCAGCATGGTGGAAAACCCACAGGCCCCTCCTGGCCACGCTCTCGGTGATGCTACCGCAGCTGAAACAGGCTGTGGTGCCCTCCCTGATCCCATGGGACCCATCTCCAGGGCACTCTGTAACTCGAGAGCAAAAATGGGATTCTGGGACAAGCCTGTGTTCAGCACCCAGGCTGTACACCAGCTGATCCTGGAGTGCACGTGATAGCCAGTATGACCAACACTGCCAGTAAGCCCACAGGAGCCAGGCAAGATGACGCTCTCCAGGACAGATTCATCCGGTTCCCTGCAGTGCAGCTAGTGGCCACTTTTTTTTTTTTAGAGCATGGTATCACTGAAGCTCAGTTTCTTTCATAAAAACGAGGTTTCTCAAATGAAAGGGAAAATCCTTGGGCTGCTTTTGCTTCTTCAGCACTGCACCACAGCCAGACACACCCTGGATGGTGGCGTGGAGGCTGCGCTGACCCAACACCCTGTTCAAGGCAGAGATGCACCAACACATATGAGATGCTCCCAGCAGCTCCCCAGGGACGTGCAGGGCAGCTCCGGACTCCAAAGTGGAGAAGGCATCTCTGTACAAGAGCTGCAATCTTTGCTCCCATCTCTGTCCAGACAGACCCCTCAAGTGCCTACAAATTCATTTGCAGTTGCTGTGGTTCAGGATGTGTCTGTAACGAGGCAGCATCTGGACAGAGGGACAGAGGTGGTGGTCACATGAAGCGCTGGTCACTCTAGAGTGACCACTCGCTGCGGGCCCAGGCTTTGGGGTGCTAGACACGCACAGCCTCCACCAGCATGAGCACTACTTGATGGCAGCACAGTCTGTTATAGAAACTGGAGAAAAGCAAAAGCCTCTGGATCCAAGCAAGGCCCTCAGAAGGTCCCCTCCTGTGAGCTCAGAGAACGATGCAGGACAGGACCAAAGCAGAGTTGCTCTGCACTGCACCACACATCCCAAGCCAACCCTGCAACACAGGGGCAGCAGGCAATGCCTTCGGAGGACTCCAGATCCTTTGGAGCAAGGTGAAGGTCGCAGCTTAGCAGCTCTGCCCTTAGCATTACCCTCTTGAAGGAAACAGGAGCAGCCTCTCTGCTGTTCAGTCCAGCTCCATGTGAGCTGGCTACATGATACCAGCACCCTTGGCCCAGGCTACCCATCCCAGTGGATGGCCACAGCAATGGAACCTTGAAGACATGGTGTTTAATTCATCCCCAACCTGCAATGTCTCCATGCTCCCTGCTCTGTCACTGCCAGCATCCATCTGCCTCCTCACCATGGCCCAACCCAGCTCATACAAACTCAGTGCTGCAGCAGCTTGGCCCAACTCTTTCTGAGGTTGCTGAGTCTCCCTTGGTTTTCTACTGAACTACAACATTCAGGTTGTCCCCTCTTCAGTCATTGCTCTGGCTTCTCGGAGACCTCCAGCCATTGCCCTGCTCTCAGATGGATCTTCTCCCTTCCCATGTCTTCCTCCCCCAAGCACGGCATCCCAAACCAGCCGTTACACCCAGGGGTAAGCCAGCAGCAGGGCTGCGAGTGCTCGCACCTTGCAGGACACTTGTGGTCCCTGAGGGCATAGCATGACCAGTAGCTGTGCTGCAGGTCTGCAGCCCAGACAGGACACAGGTGGCACCTTGTGAAGACAAAGCCTTGTACTCTCCTTCCTGAGCTGGGTTTAATCAAGGGGAAGCTGCACGGAATCTAGATGAGCCTGGAAGAGGCAATTATTAAGTTCTGTGATAAAAACTGCATCTGCACACACACAAAGGAGCACAGAGAGCCAAGAACAGGTGGACGAACTCAAAAACCCCATGTCCAGCTATTCTCAGGGCCAGAGAGCCAGAGCAGGTTCCTCCACCCATGGACACAACAGCAGGTGGGAAACCAAAAGTACAGCACGGGAGAAGCACCTCGGCATCGCACAAGACTTCTGTTGGGATGTCTATGGGAACAAACATGGGAAAACAGAGGAATAAGGGGATAAAAAGGGTCAACAGATTGCTGGCCAGCGTTTGTCTGGACATGCCTCGTGCTCAACCAGTGCAGTCTGTCCTGTCCTCTTACCAAACTGCATTTCTAACTATTTACCTGGGTAAGGGTCTCTGTTTTCTATGTGCATGTGTGTTTTTGGGGGTCTGAGCACCAGCAACTGGTCTCCAAACCAGGAGTCAGAGGCCACTAGTCCCAGGTGCAGCAACCGGAGCGAGTTTGGGTGAGCATGCAGCCACTGGCAAGCAGGTGGAGTAGCCACAGACTCAGAGGGCGGACAGCCCCAGGGGCAAGACCAAGGGACAAGGTGGCTGCTGGAGGGACCAGGCGGTCAAGGACAACTGCCAGACCAACTGTGGGACCTGAGGGTCACATAAGATCTGTGTGCAGGTGTTATGGGTGGGGAACGTCCTGGCAGGCAGAGCTGGTAGCCACCGGTAAAACTGAATTTAAGGGAAATCTTCACTTTCTCCAAGGCTGTAAAGAATGACACCAAAGTAAGTACTTCAGCAGTGCCCATAGAAACCAACTCTTCCACCTGCTGAAGCTGCTGCTCCTGAGAAGTGGAGTTAACTAGGAGAGAAAACATGCATAATAGCAATAATTAAAAAGCAGGCGTAACGAAGCTTGGAGCTAGACCAATGTTGATACATCCTCTACTTTTAGAGGAAACGAAGACTGCATTTGCTGTTTCCACTGAGAAAAAACAGAACAAGAAAAATGGAGAACCAAGCAGTGGGTGCAGGCTGTGGAAACAGGAGAAAGCTGGGGACAAGGACAAACCTCTCATTAGGCTGTAGTTGGCTGAGTTTTGCTACCAGGCCAGAAAAAATACATGAGTTTGCTCCTTGGCCATCCATCCACAGCTCTGAGCCTGCACAGCCATTGGCTGCCAATGCATGTGGTGTTTGTCCCTCTAAGGCAGCGAGCACCCACCATCAGATCCATCAGACACAGGTGTCAAGTTTTGAGCTCATACCTGGCCTGACTCTGCCCATTCCCACCAGGGCCTTGGGCACCAGCTCCTCCCTCAGACCTCTGCAAAGTGCAGGAGGACACAGAGTCCCACCACATCTTCTCTAGCAGCACCTGGCTTTGCCACAGGGGTAAAGGTTAATTGCTGAACAAAGTGGTGATACATCCATACGGGACCCCTCAGGCAACAGGCACCACAGCAGAGATCAGCAGTTGCTATAAGGACCAGGCAGAGAAATAAAGCCCCCGCTGAGCTCACCGCAGACTGGTAGCCCTTGGTTTTTCAAAGTTGGATCAATCTCCAAGGCTGCCTGACTTTGAAAGACCAGAGATCTCCAGCCCAGGCTACTCAAGGTTCATGCTACCTTTTAACTTCGCAATCTTACTGATGTTTACACTATTCTGGGGCTGCCTTTTAACTTTGCGCTCTTTAATTGAAAAAACCCACAACAATTACAACCTTGGGTTGTGCTGAGGGGACATTCAAGGACTACGCTTGGGTTTTTCAGGATGTGCAAGTGCATTCGCCCAGCAGACAGCACCCACGCCACAGGACACGTGCGGCTGGGTAGACGCTTCCATGCCTGGCTCAACCTCAGCACCTGCACATGCCTGTGCCCAGGAAAGCCCGGCCAGGGGCACAGCAGTCCCAAAACTCACCACCTGGGTGCAGCGTGATGCCAGCCTGCATCAGCCCCGGGATAGGACAGTTGCTCTTCTCAGCCATGCCAGCAACAGCCCTGGCAAGGACCCCCCAGTGAGCTGTAAGCATGGGTGTCCCCTGCTCCAGGGACTAGCGGCCTCTGACCCCTCGTTTGGAGACCAGTTGCTGGTGCTCAGGCCCCCAAACACACACACACACACACACAGAAGACAGAGACCCTTACTCAGGGAAATAGTTGGAAATGCAGTTTGATACGATAGGAGACTGCGTTGGTTGAGGACAGGGCATGGCCAGACAAACGCAATGACCAGCAACCTGTTGAAACACAAGCGGACCCTTTTTATTCCCTTATTCCTCTATTTTCCCATGTTTGTGTTCCCATAAACGTCCCAGAAGTCTTGTGCAATGCCAAAGTGCTTCTCCCCTGCTGTACTTTGGGCTCCCCACCATGCCTCTGAGCCAGGGCAGGAATGGCTCAGAGACATGCCACAATGGTGGTGGCCTTTTTTAAGGCATCCTGAGCATGGCACAGAGTATCCCACCAGGCTTGGTGGAGAGCATCCCCAGAGCCCCTCATGGTGCACAGCAGGTCTCACAAACCCTCATCCCAAGCTGGACAGCAATGCAGCTATGGCTCTTCTGGCAACACCCAGAGTGCAAGACCCCGCTGCCCCCCATACACAGGGACGACGCCTGGAGCAAGCCAAGTGGCTTTACCCACGTGGGCTGCACAGAGCATCTCTGGATTGAACGGCACCGCAGCAAGCAAGGGGCTGGTACCAAGGATGCTGGGCTGGGTACACCCACCCCTGGTTGCATACATCCAGCCACGGGCTGGATCCTCCAGTGCCTGAGGGGGCCAACTCATGGCTCTGCAACATGCTGCTCTTCAGGGCAAGCAGATGGGCTTGTCTGGGGTTTCTTGCCAAGCAGGAGGGAGATGGTGACACTGCCCGCCTGGATGACCCTGGTCAAGCCCTTCGGACCTGCTTACATTTCTGCTCTGGACAGCGCAACTCACACTCAGGCATCACTTGTCCATACTGGGACCAGCATCCATAAAGGGACCAGGACTCTTTTAATATCTTTGTCAATGACA
>NW_010530770.1:351-25222 GCF_000687285.1 Phaethon lepturus | reverse complement strand
GAGGCGGGACAAGCAGGCGGCCTTTGCGCGGTGGGGTCTTAGGCCTTCGTGCGCGCAGCTGATCCGCCTTCGCGCACCGGGGCGAGGGCCGGCCCTGCCCTCCTGCGGGTAGAGCCACAGTGGAGCGCAGGACTCAGCCTGCCCTGTCTTAACGGGCCTCTCCCTTTAAGGAGGCCGCTACTGAGCAGGTGCAATCTGGGAAAAATAATGAAAAAAATTGCTTGCTTCAAATAGAAAAATTAGGGTTTACTTTGCTGCATATGCAGCAAACAACTTTAGAGAAACAGCACAAATTTTAGCAACAAATAAAAACACCTGGGTTCTGTTTTAATGTGGGCTTTTACTTCAATAAAAGCACATACATTATTACATCTAAGAATTAGTCCTAAGCTATTTCCTCAGGAAAACACTACAATTCGTGTCTTTCCAGGACAGTCTCTGCTTTACAAATAGAGAGGCGGCCAGCTTTCCAGTCAACAAAGCTGCTTTCCACATTTACACGCTGCTCGCTGGCGGCAGAAGGAAAGGATTAGAGCACTGTTGATTCATGTTGGCCAAGAAAAGCTCTCAGCCAACCTGCGGGGCTCCTTCTTGGTCTGTTTATTAAATGTCGTCACAGCTGTTCAAAAAGAAATGGGGCTCCATTCACGTCAGTAGGAAACTTAACTGAAAATAAATTGCACAAACAGAAGGTGTCGTTTGGCTAACAGTTGTTACTACCATCCAAGATGAAAGAGAACCCAGGTTAGGTGTTGGCCAAACCAAGCGTACAAAGGCAACAAGTATTTCTTGATCTCAGCACGCTCTCTGCACTGCAAAGGGCATCCCAAGCTTCTGCGATTTGTGAAACTGACTGTTAGGGGATGGAAGGCAACCATAAAGGATATGGTTCCTCACTTTCTTTCAGTTACTCTAGGTGAATCTATTTCTGCAGCATATGAATACATTAAGGAAATTAATTTCCTCCTTTTTCTCTTCTTCCTTTTCTACAGCCCTATTCTGCCTGTTAAACTGAGAAAAGACAAGGGACTGGTGGGGTCTGTGATACAGGCAGTGCTCCCGCAGTTCAGCTGACACGAAACTGATACCAACCTTAAGAAACATCAGCTGAAAAACCATCTACAACCTTCAGGCCACCCGATTCCCTTTGGAATCCACTACTCGCGTATGGAGGTAACATCGCTTACCTATCACAAGCAGTTGTGATCAGGATTAGTGTTGCTGCAGCACTTCAAGAAGCGTGAAGATTCAGCTGCTCTCCACTCCTCATTTTTCTCCATTGCTTGCTTTACTGTTGTCACTTGCTTCTTTTTGATATTTCAACAGAATTAGGATGTGATGTTGATCCATTGATAAACCGTGACACACCTCCCATTATACATCAGTGTAATGAGACTACTTCAAAGCAATCCAAGGCCACTTTACTTTTTTATCCGTTTTTCCCCTTTATAGTATACTGAGATGCAAGGTAGGATTGCTCCATAAAGTATTGAAGCAGTAATAAAACACAATTAGCGTTTTCCAGGCTTGGGAATTCATACCTGTCAGTACAGCTCTTAGTATAAATATTTCCATACTTAAAAAAAACAAACAACAAACCAGTAACAAACTCAAATACATCACTGTTTTAATGTAGCTGGTCTTCCTCTTCCCAACACACAAATGCAACACTTTTTTTTTTATTCCAAGCAGCTATTTAGTTCCCCAGTTCACAGAGTTAAGCAGAGCCCCTGAAGCGTTTGGTCTTCTTTCTAGGATACAGATACCAAGACTTGGACTCTTTGCTGTAAATTTAACTTAAAATTCAAACTTAGGCTTAAACTCAAGTTGAATTCAACTCCAAAAGCTATTATTTCACCAGTTCCTCAGAGGAGTCACCCACCCTCCTGTGCTGCGTCTTCCCTGCTGCGGCCCCTTGGCACTGCGTTCCTGGTGGTGAGGTGCTGCAGGGCAGCCCAGCCCAGCCCAGCCCTTGCGCGGGCCCTTCGGGACTGCCAGCAGCAACCCGGCCTCAGGTGATCACCCTGGGGACTGCAGCAAGCAATCCATCCATCTTCCCTGCCCCCTGATGTCACAGCACGCTTAGGACCCGCGGCCTTACAGCTAGTCTAATGAGACCTCTTGAGCTCAGTCAGGCTCCTAAGGCCCGAGGGATGAAGCCCTCAGCCAACGGCAGCGATGCTTACTTGAATTCCAGCCAACACAAGCAGACGTTGGTACCAACCTTTTATTATCTCACACCTCCTTGCCACAGCTATGATTGGAACAACTGACACTCACATTTTACAGGTACCATAAAAAGTTACAAGTGTAAAATATGCTCACAATGTAAAAATTCTTGAGGATCAATGTGTAAAGACTGTCTGTAAACAGAATCTGGCAGAGAGATGTTCACCATGAGGGAACAGGCAGGCACTGCTGGCTTGAGCAGGTTGGAGAGGCAGCGTCTGCATGGTACGGAGGCAGGGTGTCTATCATGTGGATGGATGACTAGCTTCCCTGGGATGACCTCTGTCATCAAAAGGCACCAAGAGAAACACACCACGAAGCAGGCCCCAGGAAGCATGGACATCCCCCCCAGAAACCTGAGCACTACCCGATTCTTCTCATCACAGCTGGGGGAGAGGAGTGTCACCATTCCTACTAGCTGTTTGCTCTTGCTTTGTCAAGCACAAACTGCTGCTGAAGACTGCGTTGAAACTCGCTCTAACAAACAGGGGAAGCCTCCTTGTGGCTGCAGCAGTGGTAGGACTGGTGCTTGCACTAACCACAACCGGTCTACAGCTCCCGGGGCGCTGGCCTTCAGGCTCAGTATTGCAGGGCTGTTTTACACATCCACACACTAACACAGAGGTACATATTTTAGATGACACCATGCCTATCAGGTTTAGAGATTGACACTCTATTTTAAAATGGTCCTAGATAACACTACACAATTTGTTAATAAAAAGTGGCTTGGAAGGACCATCATAAGTAATATACAGCAGTTATTGAGCAGCAATATATATTTAAGTAGCTTGGAGATTTTTTTCTTTTTTCCCCCCTCTATCTTCCTGTGTTACAAAGCAATGAAAATGTCAATAGTCACAGTAACACAATCCCTACTTGTTCTACCTGTGCCAGTTATGGACGGTACTCGGAGCCCACAGGTAATTTTCTCATGGAATTCAGAGGTAAGCCTGTTTGTAGGGTACCCTCTGTACCAGATATTGCCCCAAAATCAGTATCTGCATATTCCCTACAAGTTTTGGCTAATGTGATCAACATCAATGCAAACGCTTCCCATCCTCAACGCAACACCAATGCTTTTAAATTCACATCCTGAGCTTCTCTATCATTAAGGTAATAGGTAAAGAGCAGACTGCAAATGAGAGGAAATGTCTCATTAGAGCAGATGATCTAGAAGAGAACAGTCTGACAAAGACTCCAAATTCTTCTTTCATGAATAATGAACACTACTTATCAGAGCAGGCAGCAAAAAAACAAACCCAAAGGAAATTTCACACATTTTGCTGTTGGCTAAGCAAAATGACTACTCAGGGCTCAGCACTTACTACGGCCCTCAGGACCCTAGAGACCTCTTCCCAGGCATCAAACCTGCTGTGTTTGACCTCTCTAGAAGCATGCCCTTCCAAGAGCTGAAACAGTCCTGATCTTAAGCTTGTTTTAAACATGGACAATCACAGTGCTTCCTCTTCTCAAGCCCTGCTCCTAAACCCCATTTCTGCCAAACAGTAAGCTGCCACTCAAAATTCTATATGCATACAGAGTCCTTCAAAGATCTTAATCCAGGGAAAGATGGACAGAGAGTGAGGAAGAAAGATGTCTACACCACAGTGATCATCAGGCAGCGAAAGCATGGGAATGGAAGGCAAGCACACGTGGCACCAAAAAAACTCAAGTAGAGTAGAGGCGAGTTGTGGGCACACTGACAGCAGTCTGTCAGGGAAGAGGAGGCTACTTCAGGCATCGCGAATTCCAGCCCTGGCTTCCAGAAAGACATCTGTCATCCTAGAGGAAGCAAGAGCAGGATTCGCTGGCTCAGTGCTGGTCACCTCTCAAAGACAGATAGGCACTAGAAGGAACAGCCTTCCTAAAGAAACCAACCTGTTGCTGGAGCACATCAGATCAATGTACAACCGCTCTGCCTGGTGAATATATACTGAGCTTTGGGGCTTTGGTTCGTTAGGATTCCACTCCTCAGGAGTCAAGATATTTCCACCTTTTTCGTTAAAAGGCCTTCATCTTGCTAAGACCTTTTCTTCCCAGAGTTTTAACTTTTTCCCAAAACCCCAGCTGCATGTCTTCTGAGGAGGCTGCAGCCCAGCAAGCACACAATGTGTCCAGTGTCTCTGTGGAACCAGCGCCACTGTTCCCGGGGCATGCCAGTGCTGAACTGACCCAGCTGCAGTTACCCCAGGCTGCCCGAAAAGCCTGTGCGTGTCCTGTCAGAGCACCTAACTGATGTAATATTCAGGCACCAAAACTGCTTAAAGCAAACCAAACACTTTTCAATAAAACCAGGTCTGTAAAGTCCACATGCAGATACAAAGCATTTACAAATACAAGAATTTATCTCATAAAAAATGCAATAATATACTGTAATTCTCTTCACACACACCATAATCTCAGAGACCTAGGTATTTTAACTGAAAAAGAGGATACAACTTCTCTCAAATTTAGGCACTTGGTTTGAATGCGAAGCATCCTCTTAACCTGCTGCACCCTAGAGCTGTGCTGCCACTGCCTTGACAAATACAGCTGTGTCACACTGCAGCACAGCTTTCCACGTACTTCCCCACATCCATCAGCAGAGAAGAAAAAGGCTTATATCAAGTGTGCTTTCCTTGGTGAAGTTTCACAAGTAGACTGAACACACTGGGCTCCCCCTCCTTCTGTGGAAATGCTTGGCATATGATCATTTTTAATTTGCACAAGATGTAAAGTTCACAGAATTCCCCCAGTAGCTTCCTCAGTACACTTCTCCTGTCCCATGCCTGCCATCTCCTCTGAGGCTGGAACTACCAAACAAAGCTGCTTCATCTTCCAAATTGACAATCCAAAGCACGGCTTATCCAAAAAGTCACATCATTCAGTGCTGCCCACCATGCAGCATATCCATGCACACAGAAAACTCAACATGCTGTTATTCCTCCAAACAGAGGGTTTGCTCTGCTCCATAACTTGGACAAACCACTTTTGCCGATATCCTGTTTGGGGCGGAAAGCTCCTATTTATTCTTGAATTTACATATAAATGGCTTATAATAGCTGAAAACACACACCTTAATTTCTATGGAAGAGCAGCAGGGGTTTTTTTGATATTCAGAGAACTACCTGATGTCCTGTTTGATACATGCTGGTAAGTCTCTCAACTTCTAATCACAGACTTTTTGGGTTTTTACTTTTCCTGCTCGTGATCTCTTACTGGGGCAACTTCCTCTCCTCAAGCTACAGTTAGGTACCACGGTAGTAAGAACATCTGTGCTGAGTCTCTTACTAGCATTTCTGGTACAGATGAACCTAAAAGGACAACTCAAAACAGCACTGGTTTCAAGCCTCACACCCTGAGGATTATTTTTTTTTCCCCCCAAGAGTAAGATAAAAATCAATAAATCATCTAATAATCCCTTCTTAAAATTATTCCTTACACAAGGATAATTACAGATTGCAAAATACAGATTGCAAGAAAGACATCTTTCAGCATACACTGTTTTTTTTCCATGAGATTTGGAATTACAAATTGTGATATGCTACTCAAAGACGAGAGATTTATGCTCAGGGATCCCATAATTTCCTTTGTGTTCTTCAAATAGTTTTCTTAGTTTCTGTAGGTACAACGCATGTAGCTGTTCAATCTCTTCAGTGGTGGGGTTCAAGTTCCGTTTCACAGGGATGGGGCTTCCCACTGTAAATCAAACACAACAGCAGCATTCATCGATGTCTCTTTTTAAGAAGAACTGCTCTCCCTCCTGTAACAGCTCCACCACAGCTGCTAGCTTTTCCCTGGGGCCTGATCCTGCCTTTCACAAACCTGAGCCCTGGGTCTGGTTCCTTCCTTTTGCTCAAGTTCAGATACAATGAATTTAAAAACCCCATCATTTCAGTTTGGCAGTAAAAGAGCAAATGAGAAGGAGCTTAAGTTCCAACTTGAAGGAGCTGTTTACACTTCAATATACAATCCCATGAGCCATGTGCTGCTTTGCGATTAGGGCAGTACACCACAAGTTCAAAATAGCATTTAAAAAAATGTACCTTCTCACCGTCTTCTGTTCTGATCTGATTACTAAAGGTAACCAATGTCCTCCTAAGAGGACAGCAGTGCCCTCAATCCCACAGCCACATGAAGAGGACGGAAGGAAATACAGATATCCTCAGATTTATTCAAAACAGGTATTGCTGCACCAGCACCAGAAATGTTGTTGGCTACCTCAGCCTAGGGAGTGGTAGCACGTAAAACCCCCAAACCCTGTACAGTGTCTCTGAACCATCCATTGCCCACAAGTATCATTCCCACTGAAGCGTTCTCATTGCATGAGGCACTGCGCAAAGCCTGCTACCTGCTCTGTCAAGCGAGAGCAAGAGGCAGCACGGGAGGTAATTCCACGGAAGTCCCGAGGGCAGCCTCCTCCTCTGCAAAAAGCTACAGCTTAAAAGCCTGCGGCTAAGAGAAGCTTCCCATGATCTCAGTCTTTCTTACGTTATTCAATCACTCCAGATTTTGACAGCTGTTCTTACGCTTGGAGGCACTGAGACCTGACCAAGATTACAGAGGAAGTCTATAGAAAAGCAGAGTTAAAAGCACTCCCAGGAGCTTTTACAAAGGCACCTGAAAATCCCTTTCAACAACAGATGTTGCCACTTCAAATTGGATGGTGTTGACTAAAGGGAAGGGAAGTCTAGCCAGAACCACAAAGGGGCTGATTCTGCATGTTCCTCCTGCAGCTTCAGCTGCCAACAGCTCTCCTGCCCTACACAGTGCTGAAGTTCAGACTTCACGTGGCTAGGGGTGGGAACCCAGCCCTGGGTTGAGCAATACCTTAGCAGGGGGTGACACCAATATACATCCAATACAGGAATTCCAGAAGCATGACTGGAAACACCAAACAACCCCCTCAAGCCCTCCTTCAGCAGTCTCTTCTCCTAAGAGTGGATACTTCGTGTGGAATCGGAGCCTACACTCATCTCCCTCATTTTCTGTGCAGTTTTAAGCAATCTGCTTAATTTGACATTTTAGAATTGATTCTATTTCCAAAAAGCAGTAACAGTTTTCAGGAAAAACAAGAAAGTGCTTCACTCGCCAAGCCCAAAACACTCAGATATCAGGGACCATGGTTTTGCTGAATTGCATCTCCTTGCTTTAGGAGCCACGGCTTCTGAACGAGGAGGAAACTTGCCAATACCTGGCCACGCTGTCAACACGGCTAACCGGCTCGGGTGGAGCTCAATGCGACTCTGCACCTTTCAGGAGCTGAGCTAACACTTTTAAAGCCATGTTAAGCCATACCAAGGCCCACCCCAAGAATGCAGGCACATGGTGATAGTTTTCAAACAAAAGGAAACAGAGGCACCAAAGATACAAGATTTCATGAGATCATACAAGTTCTGTTGCAAGACTCTGGTCTTGCTTATTTGTAGCACTCTCATGCTCTAGCCATGGACCACCTCTGCCCTTGCAGTAAATATTACAACGGTGAAGATTTGCCTCAAACTAAAAGACATCTTAAGCTTCAGAACAGTCTCGATGTCATAAGACCAGGGAAAAATTGCAGAAAATATGTTGTTCTCATTCCAATGCTTTGAAAACTTTTTGGCTTTAAAATAAGTGACATTTTTAGCCTGCCTGTGCATGGCATGCACGCTCTCAATTAAACATGAATGGATCTTTCCACGGGGAAAAAAAACTCAAAAAGGAAGGAAACACCTTAGGGAGCGGCAATGCCATCTAAGCAGCAGCCTGCTGAAGAGCTGTGGCAGAGTTTCCGCAAGGCGTCCTCTCCCGTACCTCCTCCATCCCTTCCCCCTGTCTGGATGAGCACCGGGTCAGGACTGCACCAGCTCCTCCCAGTAACCTTGCCCCAGAGCACCACCACAGTGGCTGTGCCTCAGCTGAAACACCCAACTGCCGCTTCTCTGCAGGGCTAAGAAATGAAGGTGCTGGGCATCTTACAAAGTAACTGCAGCATCCAGAATCCGCAGCAACAGCTGCGGAGCTGTGGCACCCTTCTGGTACAGACTGGACAACCCTTCAGTTTCTTTGAGGATTCCTGAGGATAGAAGCCCACAAATAACTGCAAATGAAGAGTAAGATTTGGCCTGGGACAGAAAGGGGAAAGGGGAAAAAAGAATCCCCCCTTTTAATTGAGGAAGGAGAGCAATTAAAAAAAAAAGGAAATATTTATTTTAAACCTCACATACTTGTTTTAGATGCACAGTAACCAATTGTTTCTGCTAGAACAGATTTATAAATTTACATGGGTATTAGTAGCACACTTAGGCATTTCTAAACATTTGCAAAAGCATTAGAAAAGGCACAGGGAACTTACCAACAGTATGAATAGGTTGCCTGTAAGGTATTAAGCCAAAACTGTATTGAAACACTCCTCTAGCATGAAATAGCGGTAAAGCAAAGCCCATTATCTTTTGCAGCTTCTCCTGTACATTTCTAAGCCATGAACCTCTGGGGTTTGCAACTTGCTTGAATAGTTCATTTTCACCAAAGGAAAACACCGGGACCAGATGAGCCCTGTAAAACAATGAACACACTGAGAACCCCTCCTCAGCCTGCACTTGCACCGCAGTTCACATCAGCAGTGTGGAAATGGTTTCATAATAACCAGCACAGAAAGCTTTGACAGCTCTAGACTTGATCAGCAACAGGCATTCAACTCTTCTGATATGCAGCTGCTCTTTGTCCGCCTTGGCTGTTTTGGGTTTTAGGAAAAAAAAAAAGTGATTAGCATATAACTAGCAACTAGCTTTTGGGCAGTATTTAGCTGATTGGTACCCATGACAACTTGTTATGACTGTTCATGATCATAAAAATGAATAATTATGATATATACAATTATAATTATGATCTTGTCCACCACTATTTCAGCAAGACCACCCTTGTTCCACTGCATTTGCTCCCTTGGCAAGCAAAGAAGCCTCATTGCTAACCTTCTAATGCTCCCAGCTGGGTGGCGTGAAAACCAGATCTTGGCTTTCCTCTGCCTTTTGACCGGAATAATACATGCACTTGATTTCAGCACAAAAACCGTGATAAAAAACAGACATCCTTACAGACATGAGTGCAATGCCAAATTCCTCTACTGTCCAATTCCCAGTGAAATCCTGCTTCCTCCAGACTTCTTTGAAAACACTAGCCTTAATCCATTATTACCAGAGGTCAAATCCTACCCACAGAAATTATACTAACTCACTTTGGCTCCTGCACAGCCTAAAGAATTCTCATTCAGTCCATGAATTGGCTTGGGAGGAAAGGCACTGACTAGCTCCCGGACAAGCAACTTAAGGCGGATGGAATCAGTGCAGTTGTCTCCAGCAGGCAAAACCACCGCTATATTCAAAACTTGAACTGCAGTATGCTTTTTGATTAATGCTTAGTTTCATTAAATAGTATTCTACAGAGTTTAAAGAAAAAAGAGCAGGGTAATCCTCAGCAGTCTCTGAAGGATACAGAGGTGTTTTATTTGCTTTATTTAAGTCTTAGCTTCTATATCTTAGCTCCATTCAGCCCACACTATCTTTGAGAAAAACCTTATTGTAAAATAGCAGCATTGCTATAGTAATGTCAGGATTAATTACTGCAGACCTCTGAATGCCGGAGGATGCACTGAGGACAGAGCCAGCTGGAAAATACTGTGGACAATCAAAACCCACCTGTATGGAAAAAAAAACTGCTTCTACAGCTTCTGAAGCCTGAGGACCCCAAAGACTATCATTCCCACTCACTACTCTGACTAGTGTCTGTTCAAAGGTTCTTTCTCAAATAGAGCATGCATCACCCAGCCACCTGTAAAGGAAATATCAGAAAGCCTGGTGCATACTGTGGCTATGTAAATACTCCACTTTTTACTACAACACTAAGACAAACAGGAACATCTTGTGGTGCAATAGCACCCTGAGACTGTGGGTTTGTTTTAATCTGGTGAAGACTTTTGCAAGATGCTATGTAGGAGGTTGAGACAGAGAAATAAGTAACTTATGATTGTGAAACTAAAGATAAGTCAGCTGATTCATCATTTGTTTCATGTCTTTAGGATTTCTTCATTTCATATCAGGTACCTGTACTATCTCAGACTAAAATGTCTTTTCCAGAAGTGCAGAGGACTTTTGCTGACATATTCAGACCACATTTGACAAGTTCCTAGCTGAGGAACCACAGCTTCTCTGTGCTGGCAGTACAGGAGAGCACAGGTCACCGCATTTCCCCTTTCTCACTTGGTATTTGATCACAAGCACCAGACACATATGCAGGCACTGAGGGCAGGTGGTTCTCACCTGCCTCCCGCAAGCCTCCCTTACCGTTTCATTTCCTCGCGAGTTGGAAGCTTGTTTCACATTTTGTTAATTGTTAGAAACAAAGTGTTAAAACCAGAGGCAATTACAGGATACAGAATCTTTGGGCAGGAGCTCAGGACTGCCAACAGTGCCACAAAAGCTCTGTTAGAGTCATGCTGTCCCACAGCCCTACTGTATAGAAATGAAGCCAGGATTCCTGCACTTCACGTAGAAGCAGTTTTTCTTGCCAGTGCTCAGACCCAGAATGACTTGTAGCCTGGTGGTTAAAGTGACCATGTGTGAGGTGTAGGTTTCCAGTCACTCAGGCAGAGACAGGCATTATCACCCTAGTGGAGGGCTCTAGGCAACTAAGCCTCTTTGTTAAAGAGGAGGACCATCACTTGAAACAAAGGACTTCATTAGGAAGGAAATGGCCATTCCTGTGTTTTGTAAGTGTCCTGATCTTGTTCTTCTGTGTTGGGGATGCTTTTGAAATCAAGGCCATGAGCAGCATAGGTGTATCTAGTTTCTCAATCCAAATCAGTTTAGATGAGAGATAAACACCAGCCTTTGTGATCTGACAGATCAGACGCTTATGGACATGCTCAAAACAAAAAGCATCTAAATACTTTTCTAAACTTCATGGTTAAAAAATAAAAGCTACTGATAGTGTTTAGGATCCCATTGAATTAATCAGCAGTTGAGCTGAAATCGAGTGAAGACTCAGGCACTGAAGTCCTAATTTAAATATGCAAGTGGTGGTTTTGGGTACAAATTAGACTAAAATGTTACTTTCTATCAGTGAACAGGTCCTTTATGTGACTTTTAGTGATATGTGTAAGAAACCCTCTCGGAATATTTTGACACAGAATAGTTTCTAGAAAAAAATGGACCTTGGCATCCTGTGTGAAAACAGAGAGCTCTTCTCTTAACTGGGAAAAAGAGCACCTTTTTCCCAGTTAATAGCTTAAAAAACTGTTATGATCTCCCAAGACTAGTATTTTTTTTTTTTTCTCATTGCTTCACATGTCAATATATAATCCTGGGAGCTGTTCAGAAAGCTTAGCACAAACAAGTAATTGGTTCCAATATTCCTAGTATACAATACATCTAGAAGAGTCCATCACAAACACAATAGCTTATACTGTGTGAATCACTCAAAAGATATTAATACCATCTCCATTTAGGCACACACTGATGGCTGTTTGACAGTAAAAACTAAACTAATTTTTCTTGAGTTTTTCACAAAAAATTCCCAGAAACTAACTTCTGCAAATAACAATCTTCAAAAGAAAGTCTTTAGAATAAAGATGAAACAAATCTCCCTAGACCACAATTTTCAGTAATTTAAAATGATAATATAATTCTATCTTAATATAATTTCAATTTACAGAACAGAAAATAGAATGTCTGCTCCACTCAGCAATAACAGCCAAGGTTTACTAATATTGTTTCATAATTCTTACTCTTTGCTGGTACAACAAACAACTGAAACAAAACACCAAGATATGCTAATAACACCTACTGCTTACAAATTATGAAAGTCAAAGGAAGTTTTCAACACTCCCAGATTGGATCTAGGTGGACAGACTGGCTCCTATGCCAGACACCTGCATGTTCTTAGACAAGCGACCCTTTCAAATTCTAATTATGTGAGTTTACTATATATAATATGAACTATATTTAATATGAACTATATTTAAGAATCAATCTGTATTCAAAGCATGCTTACTACAGCAGCCCAGATGGGAAACTTACCCATGTTTCAAGGCCATTTTAATAAAGCCCTTCCTCTTGAGGATGTTCAAAGTTAAACTCCCAGGATGTGCATTCAGAGATTCCTCTGCTCCTCCGATCACAATGATGGACGCGTGGCCACCTCCTTCATTATTCAGCACATACGAGACACTCTCCTTGGATGCAGAAACCATGCCTTCAGGAGCAAGTATTTTAAGAGTGATTGCTAAATCTTCATGTACAAGTACAGTGAAATTTAAGAAATATTTTTAAATACCTAAATGATGTTTCCAAATGATTACAGCACAGAACAGGGTTCAACCCCCTCATTCTGCAACAGATTCGGTCTAAGGTAAGTCCTTTCAGTTAATACTGATGAGCTAAATGCTGCTTCCCTATCACAGGAGTTTTGAGATCTTCAGGGAGGAGTGTTGCTCTTCTGTCAACTTGACTCCCCCTCAAAGATTCTGTACCCGAGAACAGAAGAGTTGAATGGCAGCAGATACTGTTGAGAGGCAGCAGCTAAGCCATAGAGCAGATGCATATAAACATAGGCACAGAGGGTTTAACAGAACGAATAGAGGACTTGTGAACTCAAACATGGATCTACAGTGACAAGCTGATCCCCTGCATTCTTTTCAAAGCTATAAAGCAGCAGCTCCATCTAAGGCAATGGCATGACAGCATCAGAAGAAGCAAAAAAAGGCTCACTTGTACCATTCCCGACGACTGCATCAGCTCATTCTCTAGTAACCGAGAGCTGGCACTCATCATCTATTTAGGCTAAAATAGCAGACTATATGAAGCTTTCCTGGTACTACTGCTGACCCTGATACTTCTAATCAGAGGCACACTGCTGTAGGATCCTTTAGTATCAACTTAGGCCTTTCTCTGAACTTGGCACTTTGAAAAATCCCCTTTCAAACAAATATGCATCTAACCCTGCCAGAGTTCCTGTGTGCCGTAAGTTTTACTTCAAGGGTTCATAGTGGTACCATTTACCCAGAAGCTACATTTAATTAGATTGTGTTGAATTAATACAGTCTAATTTACAATCTAGAGATCAAGACTAGCTTGCATTGTTGTTGCTTTTTACAGGGCTAGTATCAAAGTGTGCTCTTTTGGATGCTAAGCAAAGACTTCATCTCCCGTTACCCACTTGCTTTTTTTCCCCTATTAGGGACATTACGACATGGATTATGAAAATCTCAGAAGAAAGGGAAGATGATTGTGATCTAGTTTTGAGAGCTGGCCACCAAGAGGAATAGCTTGCTACTGGAGCAAGTTCAGACTTCAGTAAAAAGCTACTGCCATTTCCCATGTATGCCTTCACAGTCACTGTTGCTCTGAAAAATGCAGCTGGCCCGAGACTCACAAGTAATCCAAGTGATGCTCGTTCACCAGTCGGCATGCATCTTCTCTGGAAGAGAAAAAAGAGCCTGTCTTTCCCCAGGACAAATTTCTCTCCCTGCTGAAGCAGAGATGTCAGCCTGCGTGCACGGCACTGCTTCCCACCTGCTCACACTGCAGCTCAGTAATGCTGCACCTGCTCTTCCCAATGACAACTGCAGCCTGGCAGCCTTCAGAAACGGGGAGCAAAAGACTGGGAGATGAAACAACAAGCTAGGAGCATGGTTTCCAACACATGGAAGATTTTGCAAGTGTTTTATGATTTGACTGATAACCTGTATTATACCAAAGCTCCCCTCTGGTTTATCAGCTACATACAAAACAAGCTACAATGATGACTATTCTTTAGTATGCTTTTTACTAAAGCTGTTTCTCATCTACCAGGTAAATATTTGTTCCTATGGGTCAAGATGCCAAAAACGTGTAAAGCTGATTTCCAGGCTAGGCAATGTTTAAAACTCTGATCTTGCCACTGCCAACCCCTTAAGTTTGCAAGCCTGAAAAAATCCCCTCAGAAATAACATTTGTATGGAGGGGCGTTCGCTGGTACATTGAAGTATACATGGATATGCAATTCTGATATCAATCTGAACAACATCCTAGGCATGTTTCCACAAATGGAGCAGCTGAATAACTTATCTGAAATCACAGCGTCTGTGTTGCAGGAATAAGGGCTAGAACTCGGTCTCCCAAACCTAGTCTTGTGCACCAGCCCATATTTACTCATGCTCTAGTTTAATGAATTTAAGTGAAATAACTCCTGTATTAAACCACTGGGGGGAACACTAGTCCCAACTTCATTGTACATTCTGCTGTTGCACAAAATTTATTGCTTGTTATTTTTATCTTTTATTACCACAGTACCAATCATGAATATCACTCCTTTATGACAAATGCTGCTCAAAGAGAAAAAAGTTCCTGTCTTTAGAGTTTACATCTCCATTAAAATTACACAAATTTGCAACATGGGACCTCAGTCAGAAGTAGGCAATTAACTTCTGACCAGAAAGATATTTGTAATAAGTAGGACTTCAAACCTTTCAGATAAGAGATTATTCTCAATTCGTTTTAAAAGTGTCTGTGCAATGACTAAATAATGTTATAAATGAATATGCCCTTCTCTTCTTGTAAATAACTGGTACTCAATACTGCTATCTCATAATTCAAGGGAAAAACAGCAACTTTTTTCATGAAGGAAAAAAAGAGCTCAGTGATATAGTTTAACAAAACTATTAATAAAACCTTTCAAATTGTTTTGGAACAACAGCTCATCATAAAACAGAGGTTTAATTTAGCACCAACGCTGATCCTTCTGAAGTAAAATTACTTACCATTCATAGGTACAGGAATGGACCCTACATTTGAAGCAGAAGCTGTAATGCGGAGTAACAGCTGAGACATTCTGCTTTTACCTACCAGCACTCATTATGTATTCTCTGAAGAAGGGACAGCCGAACCAGATGGGCATGATATGAAGATACGGAGTAAGCCCAGGAAATAAATTTTTGAAACTTGGACCAGTGCAAAAGTTTCCAAAGGCTCCAGCTACCAGGACTCCATGAGGGTGAAAGCCAAGTAAGTAGTTGTGATTTGGATTCAGATCTGAAGTTTTTATTAGCTGAAAAATAGAGACAGTGGAGGGGCATTATAATCTTTACCTCAGAAGGATTCTCAAAAACAAAGTATGGTGATTGCACATTGACAAGATGCAGAACCGATGACAATTCATTTCCTTCTGCGCACTTTAAACTACTGTCCTGTTTTACAGCTGAACAAAGTTTAAACACATGTGTCTCAAGATATCATGTCTAGCATTTACTGTTCTGAGGCACTATCTTGTGACCCAACAGTACAAGTAGAAAATCAGCCCCCGCCCCTTTTTGTCACTAACTCTCAGACTTCCCATGTTTTAAAAAGAAGTTAAGTTTACCCTGGAGTAAGCATTAGAAATTTACCAAAGATGAGCCTTAGATGTTTGTCCACGCTCATGGCTATTCAAGCTGTCTCTGTTCCAATGTTTACAGTTCTGTGAAAAACCTTTTACTCACGTGAATGGGAAAGTATTCCCTAAAGTACTTCCAAACAGTCCAGCTTCTGACCCATTGGGACCGTCTGCCCCCTGTGCATGGCGTTTCCCAGTCAAGGTAGAGCCACAGAAGATACAGAACAGCAAGGAACCAGAAATTGCCGAGGATCAAGATCACAAAGAATCCACAGCAAAACTCTGCTACAGGAGACAAAAAAAAAGAAACCACAGCAAGCATTAATCACACCTGTCACCTTTAAGACCTTGAATTCCCAGCTCTGATATTTTTATTATGGATGTTACTCAAAATGCATACAAATCAAAGTTAGCTTATTCCACATTGTGTGAATGTTGTTACACTGAGGGTGAAACACCTACAAGGGTGTATCACCTCAGTCTGTATTTCTTACTCTACTGCACAACTGGACGAATAAGCCCAAGATGATGTTGGTTTACTTTAACATAACAAAAACATGAGCTGATGACAAACACACTTGTCTCCTCCCCATGCTGATGGTGAACACTAATGTGTGGTAGAAAGGATCTGGTTTACCTACGACAGGTAAGTCTTACTAAGACCCCAGTTAAGATCAGCTTAATTCGAAAGACAGATTACTTGGGCATTGAAAACTCAGAGCAGATTCTCTATACTAAGCAGGTTTCAAGCTGCTGAAATTCAGAGCTTAACTTGGCCTAGAGGCACTCTTGTGTTTCTTCCAACCTGAATACTTATTTTTTGTGAACTTCTGCCAACTTGCCCTTATGCGTAGTTTGACTGTGCCTTCGGAGTAGAAATGGATATATTGTCGTGGGGTAACGGAGAACTACTGCAGAATCCAGAAGCAGACAGAGCAAGCAAAGCTGCTGGTTAGATTGAGTAGGAAAGGAAGGGAGGAACATTCCCATTTCTGGCAGGGAGCGAGCAGAAAAATAAGGAACTGCATTTGCTCCAATAAACAGAGAAGAGAACAACCATAAACAAAACCAGAAGCAGGATAAAATCTACTGTTTTGAAGGATACTGAAGAATGAAGTATCATCAGTACAGAAGCTCATTGTTTCCTGCTTAAACAGGCAACCCTGGTCTTGCACAGAGAAGCACCTCAGTAAGAGCTCTAGAAAAATACCACAGCTAACTGAGGCCCACAGACCTCCAAAGTCGATGTGGAAAATAGCCAAAAGCTGCAACAACAACTTCTAGGGAACATCATTAAGGCAGGACAATAACACAGGTGAAAGATGACACTCAGTTCCATTGCTCCAGAAGGAGAACTCACTGGGAATCCCACAGCAGCAAGCAACATTTCAAAATATGGCAGAGAAATATTTTGAGGAAAAGTCATTACCTATTCTTTGAAGAAGAGATCCTGAAACTAAAGAACTAGGAATGCTAATCTGGACAGGATGCCAAGGTTCACCATCTAAATTTGAGTAAGTACGAGAAGTTTTTCTAATTGCCATAAATCAATTAATTTCAAGTTGTTATTCAAAAATTGTTAAGTATTTATATTTCCCACCCTTCCTTTCAGAAGGACTTTTGGCTCTGCAGAATCACATGGCTTTTTCCTAGCCAAATAGCTGAAAAGTTGCTTTGGATCAAAGCATCCTTGCTGTGAGAGCTAATTAAATCAGCAGTGGTAAGTGCCAGATAGCACTATTTAACATTATGCAAACAAACATACACCAGATCAACAAGCTCACTGCTTTGTTTTAGCTAGAATACGTTCCTGCATGCATGTGAGGAGGTATGGGGAGATAAGTATGCTGTCAGGACTTCCTAAGGGGAGCTCAGCATCATGTAGGATGAAGCCAATTTATTATTGCATTCGCAATGAGACACGCAAAGCAAATTCCTTTTACCATACCTCCTTATTAGTTCACTGCATTAGCAGCCTGCAAGATGAGTTAAACACTGATGACTCAAAACCAATGAGCCTATAAGCACAAAACCAGTGTTTTCTCCTGCAGAGAAGACAGTGAGTAAAAACATGGCGATCACTTCACCTGAATTCATAAACAAGCAAAATTGGAATTTGGCACTTTACTGTATCATTGCCTCCTTGGATGTAGTTCCAGTGTACACTGTAAGCTTAATTCTTAGCTTAAACTTGAATTCAAGCTTTGAAAATATCTCTGTGGTGTATTGGAACAATGGGGGAAAAGAGAAACAATACAGATTAAAAGAAATCACTGCCATGAGCCTCTGAACATCTGGTGTGACAGCCACCATTGGTAAGATTTGACATCCCTTTTTCTCTATTTCCCCATTTACAACATCTGCATATTCACTGGCTACAGGAAATGGATGAAAAATATTATATATTGTGTTAGCTAGCAGTACTGGCAGCCATCCTGCCTAATGATGTTCGAACACCTGATGCTTCACTCAGTAAATAGGCTCTAAGCTTGCAGCTGTGGGCACGAAATTAATAAAATAGTTAAATACCACAGAGATAGGAAGTAGAAAACCAGCATATTGGGTGGGGAAATACAGGTGATCCCAGCAACTGGAAGCTCCGAATGCATCTGCAGTTACTAAGGAGTCAAAAATGTCTGAGTAATATCTATTGTAAGGGCCACCAAGTCTAAGATTGTCCACGAGAAGACAAGCCTCCCATTACTCTCAGAGCAGTCACAGACCATGTCCAGCCAGCACAGGTGTATCCCAGGTGGCCAGGGCGCTCGTCTCAATCCAACCAGCACTACAGGCTCTCCGTAGCACCCCACAAAGCCATGCAAAGCAGCTCGCACCGAGACCTCCAGACTGCTCGACAACATGGACAGGTCCAAGCTACGAGCCAGCTCCTCCCGTTTCCCACGTGCCCTTAGCCAAGCTTTCTCTAAACACATTGTGCTGCTATGTCTTAAATGAGCTGGACACTTTCAGAGTTCAGTGATTTGAACCTCTTCCCACAAAGAACATGATAAACAGGACATCTTTATCCCACTGGCGTTCTAGTGAATACACAGGTAGAGATGCGATTTTTAATACTATACTTCTCTGGGCTTTAGAAGTACCAGTGCATACCAATACACAAAGCAAGGTGAAACGCTCATTTCTTACATCTATGGCCACAGGAGGAAAAAAAATGAAAGATGTCATATTCTTCAACAACCACGTTGATGTACCTACAACAGAACAGTCTTTTCTTCACCTCCAGTCTTCAGAGCAGCAATGCCTCCAAGCTGGGTGTCTGAGGAACAGAACATTGGAGGGAACACACAAGGAGAACTGCACAGTGGTGTCTTCATCCCCAGTGAACATTTGCTCTTCTCTATTACACCTCAAGGTACCACTAATAAGTTGATTTGGGCATTAAAAACAAAATATTTTCCCTGCTTAGTGGATTCTTTCATTAGGGAAAAAGAAAAAAAATTAAGATCAGCCTTAGTTTCTGGAGATACTTTCTAAATTATTTATAAGTCACAAACAAAAGGATAGAAATTTAAATTAAGTAACATATAGAGCAAATAGACTCCAACAGTCCCATCAGAGGAAGACCTGAGACAACAGGCAACACCTGAGAGGAGACAACCTGCCAAGGCAACAGTAAGCAAGTTCATGCTTCTGCAGAGTACTGCTCTGCAGCTCTTACACAGAAGTATCTTTTCTAAAAATGGAGTCATAATGTTATTACTATCCTGCACTAATTGCATTAGTCTGTGCAATTCTGTCAATATACAGATTTCCACCAGAAGCACAGGAACTTGCTGCCACTTTTTACCCATGGCAGATATGGACTCCTCAGCAAAGAACAAGCTGGGAATTTATTTAAACTAACTGCACTGGAAAATTGTTGAAGTCCATAGGAATTTGGTAGCAATCTCCAAGACTGAGGTGGTGAGGAGGTCAGCATTTGTTGAATATGTATCAGTCTCCTGTAGCGGAGGTCCTTTGTCAGTTTATTGGTCACAACTGGGAGCCCCACTCTCAAGGATATTTGAGCACTCCTACCAAGGAAGCTGTATTTCAACACTACTATAAAACAATACAAACCTTCAGATGCCAAGGTTTGGAGGTTTGTTTACTCTGGACTTTGGCTCCAGTTCCCAAGCAAGCAGACCTTCCATTGGCAAATACCGATATACCAGAGATACAGAGCATTAGGCACTATTGACTTGTAGATAGAGTGGTCTGGATACAGTAAATCCCCTAGTTAACTAATTGCCAAATCCCAAGACAGCATGCCCAATTTAGTCTACATATTTCCTGTTTCTTTTATTTCCCCTTAGGCATCCACTATCAGTTATGTTCACATACAGGTTGCCAAGCCAGGGCCTCTGGCCTGACACAGCACAGCTGTTTTTCTTTTCTTATTCTCGAGAGATACAAACAAATATACAGAGATACATGGTTAAATTCCCTCCCTAAGATGCAGGTAACAAGAGGCAGCATTCCTAGAAACACTAGTCAGTCAGGCATCAGCAAGTACCCTGTTATTCTCTGTGATCACACATCAGTCCCTGCCCATGGCCAGCAATAAGCTTCAGGGATAGATGAATACAGACTGACAAAATCAAGTAGCAATGCCAGCCAGCTTGCTAGGAAAGGCTCACAGAGCTTAGCTGAGTTTTCTTAGGTATCAAAAGACAGTTTTTTAAAAAAGGCTTTGAGAAGGAATGAGACCATTTTCATTAGCCAGCTACAGCTGATGAATTAAATCAGCACCAGATAACAAAACAGCATTACATGTTTGGGGAAAAGGTTATTTTTTTTTTGCTTTAGCACATTACAGTGACACCTTCTTTCTCAACACATAAGCCACTTACTATTCCAGCAGCAATATCTCACTCTGTGGCAAATGTTTCATCTTTTCTATTCTTTTGGGGAAGCCAGATCCACAACTCAAAACCGTCTCCAGCCAAATGCAATTAACAGAGTGCTTCTTCCTACATGCACAGAAGTTTAATCACCAGAGAACAGGATGTAGTTTAATATACGCCAATGTCTTTAGCATATTGTTTTGTGGCTTCATGCAGGTTAAAGTATACCTTTTATTAAAGTATACCCCTATTTTATTATGTACTGATCTTGTATTATTAAGTATTTTGCAAATAAACACGGGGGTGCGTGCACGCTTCCTAGGTGTCCAGCAAAAAGACCAGTGTGCCACGCTGGACCTAGAAAAAGTGAGCCATAGAAGAGGCACCATTCTCCCCTACCACCACCTTGTCTCAAAACAAAATCCTGGTATCCTTGTCATAGGGTTAAACTCTCATTTCTATCTCATTGTCTGGGCCAAGACACCACCACTCCACCCAAGTTACCTGATTCTGCATTTGGTTTTGTACATGCTCAAATTCCACTGCTCCTTTTCACATCACATGCACAGGAGTTAGCAGAAGAGAAGCTTTCCACTCACCTTCTAGCTTTATTTTCTCCAAAATGCTGTCATTTGATTTGTGTACATTAGAGAGGAAGAAAAATAAAAGGCTAAAGCATCTGCAACGAAGCCCTTAAACCAAATCTCATTGATTTTTCTTTGTTTAAATTGTTTTGCCTTTAAATTAACCCTTTGATCTACCTCTTGCCTAGGTACTGATCACCTCCCAGTACAAGCTGAACCTCACTCACAGATGTGCAGTACTGAGGCACAGAGCTCATTCCTGCAGCACACTTACATACCAGGGGTAAATCACTGCTCAATGACATCCATTGCATCCATTGACAGTGACAATGTCTTTTGTGTGTATGTACCATGAAAACTACAGTACAAAAATGGGAGCAATGTAACGCCTCTTCTCTTGCCCCTGGTCAGTCCAGCAGCACTTACAGGCTTAGAGATTTCACTCCTCCAGGTGACTTTCTGCCTGGGGTTGGGCTGGACAATGGCACAGAGAGATCACAAGCAGGTATCTACAGGCAGCTTCAGCGGTACACACCATGTGGGTGCTTGCACGAGCTTGGAACGGGGCCAGACCTGCCCAGGGACTGTCAGCCCCTGGCCAAGCCAGTAATTACAGGCATAAAACTACATCTGTCAGAATTGTCTGTTTCAGGGTTTTTTCCAAAGTAGGTACTCCGAAATTGCAAAACTTCATATATTTGCTGTTTCAACAGTGAAACACTAATAACGTGAAATTATGCTTCAGCCTGAAGCTGTTTTGAATTTCTGCTTAATACAGCAAGAAACAGCATCATTTTAGTGTTTCCTGGTTTTAGTTTTCACAGCTTTAGTTTTCTAGACTCCAGGCTGGTACCACTCCTCTTTTAAAAGAAGGAAGCCCATTTAAAACACTCCTCTTTTTCATGGAACTTTACCTAAACTATTTTAGTCTGCTGCACTTGGAGCACATAAGATAGGAAACCATATGGCAGTTTCAGCTGGCACACGGTGGGAAACTGTTAGATGGGCATTTCTCTCATCTCATCCAGAAGCTCTTAGATACAGATTAGAGCATTTCATAACTTATTTTTGCTTCTGGAGTCATGCCCCTGGATAACTAACAGAAGAACCACTGCTACAATGAAACCTTTTCTGCTTGAGGGTGAACTTTGGCAGCTTGCAGCACAGAGCAGGGAAGCACAGGAACTTACAACCAGAATTTTAAAGAGGTTCCTTTTGTATGTAATGAAATTCTGTGCACATCTGTACAGCTTTTTTGAGGCAGAGGCATGTTTATTCTGCCTATGCTCTACAGCGGAAGCAATGTATCTGTAGCGCAGATCCAGCCCAAGCCAGTACGCTGTGTGAAGAAGCAGAACTTTCTTGTTTGTACCGTGCTACTGCAGCTATTTGTTCAGTGTTCGTTGACTGATTCGCTCTTTGTACAAGTGGTGATGAGATTCAGAGTCTTCAACAACTATTGCATATATGTACTTCGGGCCAACTTGTGAGCCTTTCAGCCTTTAGTCACACCAGCAAGAGGGCATGTTCAATCATCAATTCCACAGCCTCAGAAAACCATGCAGCATTACAACAAAGCAAGCCTGGAGAGCAAGGGGCAAAGACCAACACAATATGCTTTTTACATTAAATTCAGCTATTGTTAAGGGTCTCAGCCAGAAAGATAAAACCAATTCTTAATTTTCAGAGTCTTCTATCCAAGTCACATCCTGGATTCTAAGTTGTAATAGACTCACGTTCCCTTTACTGCTTACACTGTGTGCCAAACCGTGTTTTCACATGTCACTCCCCAGATTTAAAGCATATCATTACCCAATTCAGCTTTTGTCTTTCAGGTCACTAATTTTTAGAGTTATCTTACCTTACCTGTTAGTCCTATCGGTCCATTTTATTAAGCTATGGTACCTCATCACATACCTAGATGGACAACTTTAGGAACTAAGCCAGTACCCTATTTATTCACTGCTCTAAACAGAATCCCTATATCTATAACAGGAATCATTAGTTATCACATCGTGTTATCTGTTAATGTTTTCACATGCAGATATTTTTACATAAGAAAGACTGAATCTACAGAAGATCTTGCTTGGTATAAACTAGTTCCAACCATATACCAACCCACAAATAACACCTACCCCTCCAACCTATCTTGTGATGAATTCACACAGTATTTCACTTGTACTGGGGCATCTCCTGTATGGTTTGAAAGTGTCACTTTTGAATTCAAGAGCTTACAAACAAACATTTCCATACTTTGCTCAGCAGATCAAACTAAAGGCTGAAAAATCCAGTCATAATAGCAATCCAGAATGTCAGAAACCCCACATTTTTCACTTCAAGTCATTTAGGATTCAGCCATCTGAATTTTCCTGGAGCTAAGTGAAACTTTTTGGCCAGATCACTCAGACTGTCCTATGACTGAAAGGGTACGCCTACAAAATGACAAGGTCACCTTGGATAGCTCTAATGATAAACAACCCCATGAAAGCACAAGCAGATTATTATTATTAGAATCAATTTGTCCACCAAAATTCGAGCATTCTTGCACAAAGATTTTTTTCATGTTCAAAGTAACCAGCCATAAGACCGCTTCCTTGTTGATTTTCCCTGACATTTATTCCCAGGCAGGGCCAGCTGCAGCAGACAGCTGCCTACTTCTCCCACTACACTGCGGTAAGGGTGTATTTTCTGCAGCCCAACCACTTCTACTAAGCACACATGGACGTGATTTTCTGTAGCAGCATTGTTACCAACCAGGCTAGGACAAAAATTGTTTCCTTCCACTGCCACTGAACTTCCACTGCATTATCATTAGACTGGAATAATGGCATATGCCAAGATCTAATTCAACAACAGAAAATTAAAAGCACAGGCTATTTACAATGTAGTCACAAACATGAACTGTTTATAGTCGGACCACATACAATTTAGAGGTAACATAAACCAGCCAAGTGCTAAGGATAAACCTTTGAAGGTGCTTCATATCCTCCATGCTTCCTCCACATACACAAATCTTTTATGTGTGGGCTAAAAGCCTTAAAAAAAAAAATCTGAAAGGATTCAGGCCACTACCTGAATGACACTATCTTTGCAAGATATACAACATATGCACACATTCCTTTTCTCCTTGTAAGTCCTAAACCACAGATGACCGTAACACGATCCACCATTTCCAGTAACACACAGGTAGTCAGTTGCTCTATACCTCAGAACAGTTTTGTTCCGCGCGGATTATTCAATAACGGCTTGCCAATTTACACAATCCATGGATCTGGTCCCAGAGAATTAAACCTTAGCTTGCCTTATCAAGTGACTCATTTTATCAAGTCCAAGATAACTACCCATGAGAATAAGATCTGCTGCTGTGAAGAGGTGTTTAGTAATAGGAGTCTATTAAGGTATTAAGAAAATTCACTATAGGGGAATAATCAGGGGAAAATGTTTACCAAGTAAAATCGTTAGGAACACTTTCTTAAAGCAAGTGAGGACACTTTTCATAAATGTATAGAAATGCCTGCATTTAAGCCAGTTCACTGTCAATCCTTATTAATTTTCATCACCTAGTTAAATGAGAATTTTATTGAACTATAGAATATGAAGTTATTTTACAAAATCGGTAATGAAAACAGCATTAGTCATGTACCAGCCCTTACACTCCTGTCCAATAAAAAGTTGTTAGAAACCTAGAGGGCATTTCAATGAGAAGACGTGGTCACTAGCTTGTAAGATCATATTTTGAAAAGAACTCATAGAAAGAAATACACCCCCAAAAAAAGAAAAAGCTATCCAGGGCTTTCAGGGAAGAGAAGAAGGCCCAAGCCCAGAAGTGCAATGCTCTTGCCTGCC
>NW_010530770.1:0-320 GCF_000687285.1 Phaethon lepturus | reverse complement strand
CGGCCCGGGGTGGGTCGGGGAGCCACTCGTCACCCGGTCACCTCTCCTCCCACGTGGAACCACAGGGTGGCACAGACCGATGCCCACGGGTGACGCTGGTTAAGGAAAAAGCCGATTCTTTCCCTTTTCCCTCTGGGGCAAGGGTAGGAAGGAGGAAGGCTGTTACCCAGCAGGAGGAAGGAGAATATCCACTGCAGCACGGCGACTGTCTGGATCCTCCTCTTTAGGGGGATGTTGATGGGGGCAAACTCGACCTTCATGCTGACGGCGGGAGAGCAGCGCGGGGAGGCACGGTCCCGCCGGCCCCGGCCCCAGTCCCG
>NW_010530769.1:5893-14511 GCF_000687285.1 Phaethon lepturus | reverse complement strand
TGGCGGCCCCGGGGAAGCCGGCACCCCTGCGGGCACCCCTTCCCCGAAAGGAAGTTAAAGCAATGGCCGGCAGAGCGAGGAGCAGGTGGAGCACACGCTGCGGGTTCTGCTTCCCTCATAGCGAAACGCTGCGAGAACGCCTCGGGAAAGCGACTTTCGCACGGGACGTGTCCCCGACGGGGCTGTTCACTCATGTCACACAGAACTGCGAGGAGGGACTGCGGCGTCCGTGAGATCGATGAGGCAGATGCAAACCGAAGGTTCGAAACATGTCTCTGGGTCGCGTCCTTCCATCGTTAGGGCGGGATGAGGCGAGTGGGCTATTAGTGGCGTGTTAGAGCTGGCTTCTGAACCGCAGGCTCGTTCGTGTTAACTGCACCCACTTTTTGGAGCCTGGAGGTGGGCGGGGGGAGCAGTAGCCAGTAGTAGCTGGTGCAGGTGTTTGGAGGATTTGATGGTTGACTGTGTGGAGGGGAGGTGCATTTAGGCGGTAACAATTCAGCACTGTTAGGAGTTAAAAGGGGTAACTGGGAGCTCGGCTTGTACCGAGTTGTTGATAAGTGAGGAATATAGGGACTTCGGATTTTATTTAGCTCTTTTGTAAGCTCCCCTTCAACCTCATTTGCTTTCAGGATAATGTGAATGGAATCCTTAGCCTGGTGTGGATGCCCCATCCCTGGCAACATTCCAGGTCAGGTTGGACGGGGCTCTGAGCAACCTGATCTAGTTGAAGATGTCCCTGCTCATTGCAGGGGGGTTGGACTAGATGACCTTAAAAGATCCTTTCCAACCGAAACTATTCCATGATTCTGTGATTCTAAGATTCACAACCTTAATTCACAGTTCCTGACTAGGTTTGTGTGCTCTGGTGGGTCCAGTGGCACTTCATTAGTTCAGGTTCAGCACTGGGAGAATAAGGTTTCTGGGGCCCTTTTTGGAAGCCCTCTATGTGCTATTGTGAATTTGAAGTTAGAAAGCCCTATCAGAAGTGGAATTATTTTTTCCTACCCTGAATCTGTCATACGTACATTGATAATATTCTGCAGCTTAGACTGTTGTTAGATCTTAAGAACTAATATTGCTGAGTAGACTTGTCATTCTCCTAGCAAAGGTGGAAATCTTGCAAAACAGCTGCAGTTCTGTCCCTTTGGTGTTTCTTCAGTCATCTGGATGTGCATCAAGTATTGTCACTTTTCAGCCTTCCCCTGACTTGAACCTTTCCTGGAAACATGGGACCACATAATACAGCCGTTTCCTGCCTGTATCTGGTGTCTCACATGTTCTCACAGCATATCTCACTGTTTCAGCAGCTGTCAGGTCAGGGTGTTTGTGCCTTTTTTAGGTGTGTAATTTTAAAGGCGTGGTTCAGTGATGGTGGCTGATGGAATTTAGCTGATATAGATGGGCTGGTAGCTGGGAGTTCAGTGGTGAGGATGCAGTCAGATTCCTGTGGATGCTGCTGGATTAGCAGGAGCTGCCTGTCTGGTTCACGCTGACCCTCTTACCTGCCGCTTGGGTTGTGAAGTGCCTGCTTTGCTGCACTGTGGGGGTGTTTGTGTGCAGCTTCCTCTGGGAGCTAAACTTCTGTTTCTTTTGCCAGTCACAACACAGGGATGTAGCTTCAAGAGAAGCATCATGTTGCCACCAGACTGCCATTTACTGTTTGGCACTCCAAGAACATGTCATTTTTCCTTTTGCTTAAACACAGCAGTAGTCTGGATCTGTTCCTGCTAGTAGAGGCAATGATGCAGCTGTATTCAGCTTTCTTGTCCTGGGAACAAACTTTACCATTGTCCCTCTTCACTGATAGAGGATATGGCTGGACTGTTTGCCTGCTAGAAACTTCCAAGGCCGATGAAAATGAACAGACATCCTTCTCGTGTAGTGACTGTGCTTATCAGAGTAGAGTTGTGATGTGTGGTGCTCCGTGAAGGTTGGAGGATTATCATAGGATAGGTGAGCATTCATAGAAGTGTGGGTTGACTTCATCCTTTGCTGCTTGAACATGATGATAGATAGAATGGTGTCTTGAAGTTAAGTAGGAGATCATTGGACACTTCTACTTCCTGCTGGTGCGTTGCCTGTCATTTTGAGGTTGCATGGATGGCAGCACCATTTTTAAGTCTTAGCTCACATTGTATGTAGGGAATCTAATGTGGATACAGGGAATCACAAAAACTAGAGGACTTTCTTCTTGATGGCTTTCCCAGCTCTGCTGCCATCATTAATGTGTGTTGCATGTTCTCATTATCTGCTCATGTCTCACCAGGACTGATTCTTTATCAAGAGGAAAAGAGGTATAGATTCTTTTGCCAGTGAGAACAAGGACAATCTGATTTTGAAGAATGATATGACAGACTACTTGTTGCTTTGTTCTGAAATTCTTCATGTCATATTAAAAGCAACCTGTAATTTTCTGTGAGCACAGGCAGTCTAGATCTTTACCTTTGAGCCCTTCATTGCTTCCCTCTGGAAATGCCTCATGACAGTCATGGCTTATCCTCTGTCAAGGAAAAATAGAGGGATATGTTAAATGTTGCAACACTTAATGTAGAATATGTTTATTAAAAATAACATGAAATGATTAGTAGATGTGTAGCTATGAAATTGGAATGGGGTTGAGAAGTGAAGACATCTTGTTGGCTGCCAGAGTCGGTGTTGTGCTGCCCCCTCAGTGGATTCTTTCTTATACAGAGTATCTCCTGCACATTTCTTTTCTACTACTGGGACGTTTTTGAGAGGCTATAGGAAGTATGGCTTAATCTTCAGTGGGATCCTCATGGATGATGGGATGCTGAATCCAGGAACTGGCTCTGAAGTGGCCAGGAAGATACCAGGAGGTCTGTCTGCTCTGTGCATTAGAGTCCTATTGCTTAGTCTAACGTGAGCTCAACAGAGATGGCTGGTGCTTTTGATTGCACTCTGTGGTTGTCCTGCAATATACATAGCCAACTTCAGAATTTGCAGTTATCTCATTGCCTCTGACTTCTTGGGTACTTTTTCTTTCTGCCAAATCATGACTTTGGCCTCTTGGATGCTGAGAACCAGGCAAGAAAAGTAGTGATGGTTGTTCTTTTCTCAGGTAGATATGGGTCCTCATTACTGATCCTTTGTGCCTGCTGTTTTTCTGATCTTCCTGTGGTGGAGGAGATTATGGACAGGAACTGGTGTAAGGATCTTCAGCATCTCCGTGGAGAGAGCTGATGGTAGGAACCTTTGTATGTAAGTTCTAGACATGTGTGAAAGAAGGGGGATGGAGAGAGGTAGCTGATGGAGCAGCGGTAGAGTCTGATGGTCCCATTGCTGAGATCTCTGGGTCTCTTCAAGCAGCTTTTAGCCTGAGTAATGGACATTGATCTATGTCACTTCAGGTCAGCAAAAACCTTGAGTAAGAGCCCAGTTGGTGCTGATGCTGTTGATACCAGTGGATGTAGCGAGTTTGTAGATGGAAGCACTTTCCTGTTCAGGTAGATTTCAGTGGAAATCTTCATGTCTCAGGAAGACTCTGAACAAGTCTTGGCTGCCTTAAGCTAAAGTTTAGTATTGGAAACTCTAGAATCTTAGCTGAATCTTAGTATACTTCGTCTTGAAGCAGAGACAGGATGCAGACGCAGGGCAAGCATAAATGCTAGGCTTCAGACTTCTGCTTCGCTTGTAATGTGCTCTCAGAAGAGATAATTAGTTCTGTTTGGCTGTGTCTGTATTTGTTTTCTCAGTGTTGGAGCCATGAAAAGTGACAAAAGTAGGAGGGGATGCAGAAACAGTGGTTAAAGGAATGTGGTGCGCTTTGTAGTTGTGAAGTGGCATGCAGCACAGCCTCGGCTATAGCTGCTGTGGCACGGCACA
Source organism: Phaethon lepturus (assembly GCF_000687285.1). Taxonomy (NCBI): domain Eukaryota; kingdom Metazoa; phylum Chordata; class Aves; order Phaethontiformes; family Phaethontidae; genus Phaethon; species Phaethon lepturus. Next base: position 10,665 of record NW_010530769.1, on the reverse strand, counting down.
TCTGTAACTGTGAGTTTGAGTAGGGGCAATGCTGAAGTGTCCCGTTTACAAAAGAGGTAGAGCCTGGCAGAGTGTTCAACAAAACGAAGTGGCCTGGGGCGTGCAGAGCAGTTATCTGTACTTGGGACAGGTGGTAGCTTGTTTGCCTCTCCTAGGAGTCTTCAGGCAGGCTTGAGAGATACTCTAGTGGCCACCTCTCCCTTCTGCTGTGCTGTCTCTCATATCAACTTGATCTTCATCCTGAAATTTGTACTTTTCCTCAAAGGGCTTCTGATGACTAGAATGATGTTTGGATTTAGTGTTTGGTCAGTGCATGTGAGGCACCCTGCCAGTCCAATAGCACCAGTTATTTTCCTTACCCTTTTTATGGGTCTGAGTTGGAGTACTGCAGAGCTAAGTCCCTTTGATGTCTTTAATAGAGCATTTACGCAGGGGGAGTGTGGTCCATCTTGTTTAGTGTTGCCAAAAAGATGCCGTGGAGCACAGATTGCATCACAGTTCATGCAGGTCCAAAGCCATGGGGATCTGGTTGTTGAGCATATGGTTTCTAGCCTGGCTGGCTCTGCTGGCATGGGACTGTTTAGAAAACAGTGACAGGCTGTTCCTCAAATTTTCACCCAACTAGGTGAGGCAGGATCCAGCATAAAACAAGTTACGATGCAGGAGTTGATGGCAAAGAGAAATGTGAAGCAGGCAGTTATCTGTGTGAAAAAAATGAGTGTAGAGGAGGGCAGTAGTCAGAGCTATGTAGAGACAGTGGCATTTGAGCTCAAAGTGAGAAGGGATCAGGAGGGATTGACAGGAAAATCTTACGGATTAGCTATTCAGATGTGTGCTAAGCGAACCAGCAACACTTCGGGGTTTACTCCTTCAGAAGTGTTTCAACAAATTTAAATTGACAACATGAGTTAATAGTGGCTCAGCACTGTTGAAGTTTGTTACTGGTCTCACAGTAACTATTCTAAAACTAGATTTACTCTTCCATGGAGTCATGGCCTAAGGTGATGCAATACCAAAGAGTTGTCTTGCTCAGTAGTATGCCTCAATTAAGTAGAGATTTCAGCAGAAGAGGCAGTTTCTTAATTGACTGCCAACTACAGTATACTGAAGCTATAAAATTAAAAATGGTGAGTGATGGCAGTGTGAGAGAAAGTACCACCAACTCTTTAACGTTATTTATTATGCCAAAGGCTTGTCAACCTTAAAATGTCTGGAGATGAAAATGAGGAAGTGCCTGTAACTTCTCCAGTTCCAGAATAACCTCCTGGTCAAAAAAGCTTAGCAGCAACTTGGACAATTTGTGGAAGGGAGCCAGGGACTTTTTCCTCACTGTTGCATTTGGGAAAAAAAAATGGAAATTTCCATTGTAATGTAAGATAGGACTGAATAAAAGGAGGGAATGGGAGGTGGAGTGAAGTGTAGTTGAGAGACGTGAGTAAGAGAAAACTCCAGAAAGGGCAACAGTTAGGTGATGTGTAAAGAGAAGGGAAATTATGAAGAGGGTAGAAGAGAATGTCTGGTAAACTTTTTGTTGTAAGCCATGTTAAATTTAGTTTGGAAAAGCCTTTTTTGGTTTTCTAGAGAAAAGAAAATGGGCAATTCAAGGTTACCACCAGTTTTGGAAGTGACAAATTCCTTTTCAGTTTTGAAAATGTGATTAGTGCGGTATGTCCTTATAGTCTCCTAATTAAGTACTGCTGTGATTTGGTAAAAAAAAAAAAAAATAGTTTTTAGCTTGTATGATCAATTCAGAATTTTTGCTTTTAAGTTGAAATCTTTCTTTCCTCCCATCACCCCAAATCCCCTAACCAAAAAGTAAACCTTAATTCCTAAAGACTTTTAGGTCTTTTGGAGCATTAAGACATGGCTTGCTTTGGGGCTTTTCAGTTGACAAGTTGCTTGCTGTTGCAGAGACACAGACCACTGAGCACTACTATTACCTTTCTGTTTTCTTTTGATCTTTTACAGGAATATAAAGTTTCTTGTAAGATGTTGGGAAGTATTTCGTGGTCAACACCGAATGCAGTGTGTACTACATGTTGGGTTGTCTTTTGTATGGCTGCTAATAGTGCTGGGAAACTGCAGTTTATACCCAAAAGGTCCTTCCACTTCAGTATTTGTAGAACAGTGCAATTACTTCTCATGTGTAGCTAGCCTGTGGTTGGATGCTGTTCATTTGTCTCATAGATGTAAAGCAGCATCCCTCTTAAAGCTCTGTCTGTGGTCCCACCATGCTTCCCGATGGGAAGTCTCCCCATTCCTGCGACTTAATGTGAAGTGTGTATGCATAGTGCGTGCAAGGAAGTTCCATGAGCAGCTGAGCTAGTGAACGTTTATTTCTTAGGGATTTGTGCCCTCTGCTTCTCAGCCAGTCCTCCTTTCCTGGTTCTTTTTTCTGTATCCATGTCATCCTTTAGCAGCCCTGCTAATTTACTTTCATTCTGTCCCTGCCCCAAACCTAAAGCAGCTCACCACTGTAGTATTTTTAATTCCTTCTCTTTTTCCCTAACTACAAGCTGAATCAGACACTGCTTGTTCTGCAGGTTTTAAGACTATTTGCATACTGATCATTTATGTACTGATTACAGACTAAACAAAGCCAGTAGCTGTTAACTCAAATAGCCTTAACCCCAGTGGAGGCATTTCTTTCGTTCTCTACTCCATTCCTGATTTTCATGAAACCTGTAGAAATTTAAAATGAGACTGGATTGCTTTGTTCAATTTGATTGACGTTGACTGTAGGGCAGTGTGTTTGTGTAAGCCTCATTTCCATAAGAAACCAGGATAAAAATGCTTTAGGAATAAATTAAGAGAGCTTGCTTTAGATGCATATATTTAGATCAGTTGTTAGTCTAATATGTATTTAGACAGGAAAATTAATGTTAAAATGACACAAAAACTTTGTGTGTTTTGGAACAGCGTGTCTTAAGAGACCCCCAAAATTAGGTTGATAGCTTAGCATGATAATCATGTAACATCTGTTTAATTTGAACCTACAAGAAAAAAGCCTGTGCATTTCACATAAATGTCCAAATATTCCTTTTCACCACAGAGATACCTCCCACATTTACGTGAAAGTGACTTACAGAATACGGTTAGACTTGGTTTTCTGCTTATTGTAGTAGCTAATCCCAGTAAATTCTGTTGATAGTAGTGGAATCTAGCCAAATCATTAAAAATTATTTGCATTTCAGATGCTGCATTTCTGGGGTTTTTTCCTTTGTTGTTGTTGTTGTTGTTGTTTTAAGGTCCTACAAAAACAGTAATTTTGAGAAATTTCCATCTTTGGGGTGAATACAGAGGGCTGTCAACTACACCAACTGGAAAAAAAGTCATTGCTGTTTTTTTTAAGTAGTATTTTTTGTTGTTATTAGGGCAGCAGATGAAATAATGGAATGGAAAAAATTCTTTTCATAAAGGATAAAGTCTTTATGAGCCACAGCTTTTGTTTTTCATGTAATTAGTGAAAGGAAAACAGTGTTTAACAGATCAAAACAGAGCCTAGACTTTAGGCTGCTGTTTCCTTGAAATTTTTTTGTCTTTGTCAAAACCAGCTAATTTGTTTTGAAATTTCATGATGAAGATGCATTTTTGAAATGGCTTTATCTCAGTGGCACTGTTTCAAAGTACTTTTTGTTTTCTGTTTACTTGTGTAAAGCAAATAAAACACTTCAAATCTGGGAAGAAAAGACAACAGAGAAAGCAAGTCACATTTATCAAATGAAACACAAACTTAGCTCTTCATCACCTGGGTTCATTTTTTATCATTTGCTTGCAGATTTTTTTACATAGGTAGGAAGGCCTGTTGTTAAATATAAGCTTTGTTTTTCAAGTTCTATTGATGTAAAATGATTTGCAGCAGTTGGAGAGATCTATATTGGATTTCTTTATGAAGTAGTTAGTACCTATGCAGAAGATATGCCTTCTAAAATGGAAGGGGGGAAAAAAGCACATGTGGTTATTTAGGAATGATAAAGAGTTGAAATTAACATTGACAGCTAACCGTACAGATCTTTTTTCTTTATTGCAGGAACTGAAGCTTGCTCTTTAAAAGGTGCGGTGCTGTGAAAACTGTTACTGACCATAGGAAAATGGACATGTTGCAGATACTACGTAAAACCACAGAGTGCTTAGAGTGTGATCACTGCAGCTTCAGAGGAACGGACTATGAAAACATACAAATTCATATGGGTACCATACACCCAGAGTATTGTGATGAAATGGATGCTGCTGGTTTGGGTAAACTTATATTTTATCAAAAAAGTGCAAAACTGTTTCACTGCCACAAATGTTTCTTTACCAGTAAGATGTATTGCAACGTGTATTATCACATCACAGCACAGCATGCAGCACCTGAGAAATGGAATGAGGAGCGGAAAGAACAGGTAGAAGGAGATTCAGATTCCTCCCAAAAAAGGGTCACATTGGAGCCACAGAAACCTGCCCTTTCTCCTGAACTCTCCAAATCTGAACCTGTTGTTTCCTCCAAGCTTCAGAAATCATCAGTGTCCTCAGAGCCCCAGAAGTTGGCTCAGGTGACTTTGTCAGAGCCAGAGAAGTTGGCCCAGGCCATGTCCCCCGATCCAGAAAAGTCAGCCCAGGCCACATCTCCAGATCCAGACAAGTTAGCGTCAGCTGTGTCCCCCGACCCACAGAAGCCATCTCCTGCTGTGTCCCCCGACCCACAGAAGCTGTCTCCTGCTGTGTCCCCCGACCCACAGAAGCTGTCTCCTGCTGTGTCCCCCCACCCACAGAAGCCAGCCCCAGCTGTG
>NW_010530769.1:2691-5806 GCF_000687285.1 Phaethon lepturus | reverse complement strand
CTTGCCCCTGCTGTGTCTCCAGAACCCCGCAGATACTCCCCAGCTGTGTCACCAGAGCCAAAGAAACCTACCCCAGCAGTGTCCCCTGAACCGCGAAGGTATGCCCCAGCTGGGTCTCCTGAGTCCCGGAGGCATCCTTCTCAAATGCGGAGGCCTTCTTCTGCTTCTTCTCCTGAAACCCGGAGGCCTGCTCCTGCAGTTTCGCCGGAATCATGGAGACCTGGTCCGACTGTTTCCCCTGAGCCCTGGAGATCTACACCTCATGAGGTGCAGAAGTCTTCCACGGTTTCTCCTTGGGCTCCAAAGTCTGCCATGTCGGTGTCCATAGAATCTCGGAGGTCTGCCCCTGAGTCCCGAAGGCCTGGCCCTGTTGTGTCGCCAGAGCCTAGGAGGCTTGTTTCTGATTCATGGAAGTCTACGTCCTTTTCTGAATCCCAGAAGTCTACTCATGTTTCTTCTGAGCCTTGGAAACCCATCTCATCTGTTTACCCTGAAGGCTGGAAACCTGTTCTGTCCCCTGACACGTGGAAGCATTCTCCCCCCGTTTCTCCTGAGCTTCGGAAGTCTAGTCACACAGTTTCCTCTGACTCTTGGAAGTCTTCTTTCTTTCCTGAGGTCCGTAAGCCTGGTGCTTCGGTATCTCCTGAGTCCTGGAAACTCTCTGAGTCCCGGAAATCTCTGTATTTTTCTGAAACTCAGAAATCCACCTCTGCTGCTTCGTCTGAGATTCAGAAGCGGGCTCATTTCCCTGAACCTCGGAAAAGAGCTCTGTTCCCAGAGTCTCGTAAATCTAACCCTACTGTTTCTACTGATGTCCAGAAACGTGCTGTCTTTTCTGAGCCCCAGAATCAGGTGTCTACTTCTGCTGTTTCTACTGAAGGCCAAAAACATGCCCTATGCTCTGAAGCCCAGAAATCAGCTCTCGTTTCTTCTGAAATCCAGAAGCACGCCCTATTTTCTGAAGCCCAGAAACTTACTCCCATTTCCTCTGAAGTTCAGGAGCCTACTTCCTTTCCAGAGTCTCAGAAATCTGCTTCTCCTGAAATTCAGAAACATGGCCTCTTTACCGAGTCCCAGAAACCTACTCCTTCTCTTTCTCCTGAGACCCCCAAACAAGCTGTTTTTACTGACTCCCAGAAATCTGCTGTTTCTCCTGATGTTCAAAAGCATGCTGTATTTTCTGAGATGCAGAAGCCTGCTGCTGCTTTATCCTCTGAAGTCCAGAGACATGCTGAAACTACTGTACCTTCTGAAATCCAGAAGAACATCCTGTTTTCCGAGCCTCACAAGTCTGCTCCAGGTTTTTCCTCTGAGCCCCAGACGCCTAGTGAGTCTGGTGAGAGTGACTTTCTTTCTCACAGTTTAGATGATCAGAAACCACTGGATGATTTATTCTCACAGGATGAACAATCAATCTTAGCCAAAGAATCACCAGAAGACATGTTATACTCATGCCCAAAAAAGAAGCCCAAGAAGGAAAACCAAGATAACTCAGATTCTGAACTAAATAGCAGTGAGTGTGGAAAAACAGAGATGGACTCAATGGAGATCAAGGAGCAAGAATCCAACAGTGACCAAGAGCAATATGATATGGAGTCATCTGATTATGGCAGAGAGCGCAAAATAGATGCAACTACTCCCATGCAGCCACAGTGTGTGCTGCAGTTCACTGAAGAGAAAGAGGCTTTCATCTCTGAGGAAGAAATAGCAAAATACATGAAGCGTGGCAAGGGAAAGTATTATTGCAAGATTTGTTGCTGTCGTGCAATGAAAAAAGGTGCCGTCTTGCACCATTTAGTTAACAAGCATAATGTTCAAAGCCCATACAAATGTAAAATATGTGGCAAAGCTTTTCTCTTGGAGTCTCTTCTTAAAAACCATGTTGCTGCTCATGGTCAAAGTTTGTTGAAGTGTCCACGCTGTAATTTTGAATCAAATTTTCCCCGAGGCTTTAAGAAACATTTAACCCATTGCCAAAGCCGTCATAGTGATGATACACCTAAAAAACATTTGGACAGTCTTGAACCACTTGAGGAACAAATTTAATCTGGTTTTTCGCTTGTGCTAATAAACCTGAATCTACAGAAGTGTTCAAAAGTGTTGTTGTATGTTAACTGAGTAGTTTAGCTGATCTTGACAAGTCAGAAGATGCATGGTTTATTGTACTATGTTTAACTTGTCTTATAGCTGTATTACTGAAATGAGTTACTTTCGAAAGTAATTTTAAAAATGTGTTCATGTCTTTGTATTACTCATCTGTAGAGTCATATTTTATTTTTCAGATGTACTATGTTTTTGAAACCAAAATGGATACAAATTAGTTTTGTAAAGATTTGTAAAACATACAGGCAATTAAGGACTGGAGTGGCAAGCAATCCATATATTCCTGTGAAGACTGAACTTGTTTTTTCACATTTGTTAAGTGTCATATTTTTCAAAATATTTTTATCAAATTCTCAAAATTAAAATTCTCACCAAATCGAATGTGAATGAGCCAGACATGAGAAACTAACGATCCTTCTGGAATAATTCTGCCCTGAGGTTGTAGCGAGTGTACAGTCATTCATTGGAAATTTATTGCACTCAATTCTCTAAGTAAAGTCGCAGATTTAGAAGCATCAAGGTACTTTGTGATTCTGTATTTTGGCCATGTTTTAAGCATGTACTAATATACATTATGTTGATGGATTAACATCAGACTATGTATAGCTCAACACTTTCTCTTGATGATTCAGATGTTTGTAATGTCATAAAACCCCTAAATTTCTTGTATTTGGTGAAATGTTATGCTTTAATCTTTTAACAATAAAAAGAAACCCAACCTGGCATGGGCCATTTTTCTTTTTTTCCAAATCAAGAACAAAACCTTTCATGTTCAACATACTGTCTTTTAAGTATCTTTGGTGTAGAAACAGGAGATGCAAAATTATCCTGGAGTTCTGCTCTGAATACTTCCAACTTCCCAGTCGTCAGCCTGTGAAGGTGAGGTTAGTCTCAATTTCTTGTCTGCTTCAGAAATACGTCAGATGTAAATGAGGGAAAACAGGAATATGTGCGCTGTTATTTAGCATGCTTGCTTTTGTGCCATTTGCATATTAACTGTTCAGAAAACATA
>NW_010530769.1:0-2660 GCF_000687285.1 Phaethon lepturus | reverse complement strand
AGGAGTATAGATTTTAAGTGGAGGTACCTCAAGGAAAGTTTCATTCTCCTCAAGCTAAATTATGCCTAGACTTAAGCTGTTGTAAATATTGGCTTAGAATATGAATGTGATAGTGTTAAATAATAATAACAAATCTCCAGGTGTAAGCTCCTGTGGAAGAACTTTAGATTGATTTGATTGAAGCCTCTGTCTGATCTCCTTTGTGTTTCATGAGGATTTCTGGAAGGAGGAGAAAAGTCATTTAAAGCTCTACACTTGGGTGACATCTCAGTGCTGCCTATTAAGAGCAAGCTTTCTTGCAGGGTCTTCTTACACAGGACCAAACCCACTCTATGCCCCTCAAGTGCTCTTTGTTTCCTTTCACGGGGTCCAAACTAGAATTCTAGAATTTTTTTTTTTTTGCCTAGGAGTGACTATAGGTAACTCTAAAAGAGAGCACTTGGCTGTTAAGGGTCTGCTAGTATAGTCTTACTTTGTATAAAAGCTGCTCTTCTCTGCTATCATTTCATCACTCTTGGCACAGTCATTTGGTTAAAAAGATGCCTTACGCTGTTTGAGTAAAAGGAAGAAATGAAGGAAGGATTTCTGTGTATTGGAAGTGGTATGTGTACCTTTACAATTCAATGTCTCGCTACTGACCGATACTTGTTTCTCACTGCTGTGTACCAGTTAACTTCTTTGCTTTCCGGGAATCCATCACCAAGGCTTGATGCTGCTTCTCTACGTATTTTTTTCTGCTGACTACTTGATTCTTTAATCTTGATTTACAGCTGTCAAAGTGCACCTTATAGCTCTTGGAGGTGAACTTTACACCCCTTGATGTTAGGGCTTTGAATCTCATTAAATCCAGATACGATGTGCACTTTCGAGTTCCTTGTAATACATAATTTTGTAAAAGCCTTGTGGAAGTTGAAGGACATTTCTGGTGTGTATTTTTTTTTTTTTTTGTCCAGACTAAGTATTCTTTGACCATTCCCTTATGCCATGCTAGTTTGAGATCCTTAAGATATGTAGGATGATCTGCTAGAATCTGAACTGATTTAAGTAATTTCTCTAAGGAACTGTAGGACACCAATAGGCAGATCAGATTGGGGATGTATTGTTTCCCTTTCAGATGATCTATCACAGATGCCGAGGAGAAGGATGAATGCTCTCGAGTACATACAGTGAATGTTCTTTTTCGATGTAAGAAAGAAATGCAAGTGAAGCGCTTCAAGATTTACCAGTGAAAGAATTTACTCGAAATATGCCTAATGCTATAATTTAGTCCTTGGATACTCTGTGAAATAACTTCAGTTGAAATTGTTACTAATTTAATTTCATACGTTGGAGTACGAAGCAAATACAGAGGTCTGCAGTTTCCAGAAATTTTACTGCGTATTGGGTCACCGGGGCGTTTTATCAAAGCCCCCAGTGTTGCGTGCGGCCGCCTTGCTTATTCGTGTGCACAGGGACCCTCGGGGGTCAGTACTGTGTAGTTCTAACTTCAGGTTTCTTTTGGAGGTGGTTTGGTTGGGAAACAACATGATCAGGACAGGAGACAGTAACTGGGGCAAACACGAAGTTCACTTGCAGTGCAGGTATTTCAGCTAACAGCGGTTCCTGCCCTTTCCGAGCCCTGTGGGCTGCTCCGGCCTGAGAAAAATAATTACAGGCCTTAGATGTAAAGACGACAACTCTATTTCCTTCCCCCCCTTTATAGCCTATGCTGAGAAATGTGGTAGACAAAAAATTTCCAAATACAGTCTATACTGGGTATGCAGTGGTTCGTAGGTGATGCATACAGCTATGAAGTGATTACCTTGGTAGATAAAAGATGAGGAGCCCATTTGGAACAAGTGTATTAGGGTGCAGAGAAGTGTAGAGCTCCAGCTGGAGTGGGGCAGGAAAGGAATCTCATTTCAGTAACAGAGATGAGAACAATTAAACTTGGAACTTTTATGGATTTTTGTAACTATCCTTAGATTTTTTCATCATGCTTAAGAATAATCTTGGGATTGGATATAGCAGGTTGTATATTCTTAAAATTCCTTCTCTTTGTGTATTAGTGTAATTCTTGCTTAATCTCAAAACCTGAAGACCATTTAGGATTCAATAGTAATGTTTTAAAATAAGAATTGTGTGTACTTCGCTATCCCCTGTTTGGAGAAAGAGCCTCTTTTATTAAATTTTAGTTCATTTAGAAGCCAAATCGAAGTAATTTTTGCTTGGTTTTGTGGTCTGACATACTTGACCAGGTATTTCTTCTGAGCTGTATAATCAAAATGTTAGGTCTATTTTCTTTTTTTTCCTTCCCCCTCGCCGAGAAGTGTTGCCATCGCCACGTCATAAAGAACTGACCTCGTCCCTTCCTCATCAGCGCAGGGCAGTATGCCCGCCGCCTTCCTCTGGGTACTCCGGGCTCTCCCTTGCCCCGCCAGCACGTTCTCACCACCTTCCCTCTGTCCACTTTGCTGTCATACAGCCTTGTGGTGACGCAGACCAGCTTACAGACGCTGCTGGAAACTTGATGTTTTTGCCTCCTGTTGTGGAGCTAGTCTGTGGGTCCGACTTGCCTCGCCGCTGCCAGCGCTGATACAATGGAAATGAGCGTGGGGGGGATGTTTCTTCTGAAGGGAGAGGGCCAAGGTGTATTGTGTTTGCGTGGCAAGGTTTGGTAG
>NW_010530768.1:14396-18625 GCF_000687285.1 Phaethon lepturus | reverse complement strand
TGTGGGAGATGCTGTCAAAGGCTTTACAACAAAGGTTGTCCAGGTAGACAACACCCACAGCCTTTCCCTTATCCACAAGGCAGGTCACCTGGTCATAGAAGGAGATCAGGTTGGTCAAGCAGGACCTGCCTTTCATGAACCCATGCTGGCTGGGCCTGATTCCCTGGTTGTCCTTCACATGCCCTGTGAGCATTCTCAAGACGAACTGCTCCATGATCTTCCCCGGTACGAAGGTCAGGCTGACAGGCCTGTAGTTCCCAGGAACCTCCTTCTGGCCCTTCTTGTAGATGGGTGTCACATTGGCAAGGCCCCAGTTGTCTGGGACCTCCCCTGTTAACCAGGACTGCTGATAAATAATGGAGAGTGGCTTGGCAAGCTCCTCTGCCAGCTCCCTCAGCACGCTTGGGTGGATCCCATCAGGCCCCACAGACTTGTGGGTGTCCAGGTGGCACAGCAGGTCCTTAACTGCTTCCTCCTGGATTATGGGGAGTTTATTGTTCCCTCCATCCCTGTCTTCCAGCTCAGGGAGTTGAATGCCCTGAGGATACTTGATCTGGCTGTTAAAGGCTGAGGCAAAGAAGGCATTAAGTACCTCAGCCTTTTCCTCATTCTTGGTGACAATGTTCCCCCCCGCCCCCGACATCCAATAAGGGATGGAGATTCTCCTTGTTTCTCTTTTTGTTGTTAATATATTTGTAAAAACATTTTTTGTCATCCCTTATGACCATGGCCAGAGTCTACTTTCAACCTCTACTGAAGTACATTAAAATATGTGTACTAAACGTGTAAGCATGCTAAAAGTTATAGGAAACTGAAGAAAAACCATATATAGTTTAAATAGGAGAGAAGTGTTTGAGTCTTCCAACTGATCAGTGATTCTGCAAACGATCAGTTACATCTCATGCTTGCATATGCAGAGCAATTGTGCAAGTTTTGCACAATGAACAACTTATTATATATGAAGAAGTCTGACAAAATTACATACATCAGGAAAACAATAAACATTAGCAAAATTAGGAAAAAAGAACACCCACAGCAGGCTAATTTCCACATACTATGCACATTTGCTGTGCCAAGTCTCCAAAGTACAACTGGCTATGCTTAAAACTAAGTGCAAATCACAGTTCCATTTGATTTCTCATTTGCAAAATTGCAATCAGTAAGAAAGAACAGGTTAGCAAGTCTGTCACGAAACAGGAAGAATGACAGAATAACGAGAGGTCATAAAAGAATTTTTTGATGTGCATCCTCAACTATTTCTGCACACCAAACCTGTAAAGAAAGTTATTAATTTCTCATTATAGCATATGAACGTCTTGCAAACAAGAATGTCTTTTTCCTAAGACCACCTTGATTTACCTCAAAGCATAGCTCCTAGTGACTTTGAGTGCCAAAGGCGAGTTCACAAACTGAGTCACTGCAGTCAGTGGTCATCTGTGAGAAGTCTGGGTTAGGGGACTTGGCTAAGATCACCGTGGAAGGCTCTGACACTGCCAGGAAAAACACAACAACAACGCAGTTCTCCTACCTTAACTATTACATTATTCTCTCTCCTCTCACAGCTCCTAGACTCATGAAAGCTGTAATCATCCTCCTCCTCAAAACCAGTTGTATGGGAGAATATCAGCTTCCACGTGCTTTGTCAGCAAGCTGGAAGTTGCTAGTCACATATAGAGGAAAAAACTTGATGCTTGAACATATGGAATAACCACTAGGCGGTTATTTTACATTGATCAGCTGCTGGAGAGAGATTTGCCAGCAGAGATCTCATCCTAGGCAGAGCAAACACAGACAGCAAGCAGATCCTTGAAGCCTGCAGGCAGCCTGCCTCTGCCCTCCCGCCTCGGCTTCCTTCTGGCCCCTCCGCCCCAGGCCTCCCCACACCAAACTGCTCTTGCTCGTAGCCAAGCCAGCCCCGATTAGCCTTCATCCTCCACATCCAAAGCCTCACAGGACTGCCATCGGCACGCAGACTGCCTTCAGCTTCCACCTCATGGCACCGCATCCACAAACAAGGCTTCATGTCCCGTTCATTTTAATTCTTTTGCCACCTCCATCCTGCTGTTCTTGCTGCGCTTCAGTTTGCTCGCTCCTCCAGGACGGCAGGAAGGGAACATGTACACACACCAGAAAAATGCCACCCTGCTCCAGGATCCATCGCAGGCTGTTACAGGGGTCTAAGATAGCCAGGATGGACAAAGAGTGAATCTTGCTCAAGTCCCACAAGACTGCCACAGCTCGATGCTGTCAGACTTACTAGCGAGTTGAGCCAGCTAATGAGAAATCTGCACATGCTTAACTGCAGTTTTTCATCGTATCATTTGTTTCCCTGTGGATAGTATTTCTAAACATGAGGACATACCCTGCAATGTTGAGCTCCCCATTCAATCACTGAAACACTAAAGATTTTTAGTGAAACAGCCTATATGTGATGATTTTGTTTTTCTTTTTTTTTTAAATATACTGGCAGGAAATAACAAAATAAGAGGCTTTCTCCAAAGTTCACACTCTGAGGTATCCAAACCAACTCTTTGCTAGGATTTTCCCCACAGATTCAAGTGGGACGAACATTTCCATTTGGAAGAAACCAAGAAAATCCAGAAATCTGTGTTAGGATTGCTCAATTCTAACAGCAGACAATAAATTGCAACTGTGACACATGGAAGATCATTTTACTAAAAAAAAAAAAAAAAAGCACCTGTTGAATTCACCTGGGACTTTAATGATTTTCCTCCTTATCTATGACAGCAGATAAACATCTTATGATGGAAGGTGGTGGATTCATGCCCTACGTGGGACTAGACAAACTGCATATATGCAGACGACCATGTAACAGAAGTACTTTTAAGAGACACTTGAAAGTAAAACCCATTGAGCCACAAATTCAAGTGCAGTACAGCAAAGACAACCTGGCCAACCAGCAGAAACTGCTCAAGAGACCTAACCAGAAAAGTGGAACAAAAGGAAAAAAAAAAAGTGGAGGGAAAAGCCCACGAGAAGAGACTAGGACTGTTTTATTGAACTGCCACTAAGATGGGAGCATCACAATTCTGCCTATAGTCCAGTAGTAATACAATTTCCTGCGGCATGTCCCTTGAGAGGGAAAGTAATAGCAGGAGTCCCAACATAAAAATCCAAAAGGAAATATGAAAGGATAAAGGAAGCTATGCAAAATGTATGTATTTCTTCTTTCATGGAATAATCTGTAATTTAACTTCAGTATGAAGGTTTAATTATCATCATAGATATTTGTGTTGTTACAGTAGTCAGTGTCATTCCATACAATATTTACAGGTTCAAGGAAACTTCAACAATTAGGTACTGCTCCCCCAAATTTATTGTTTTCAAGCAAAAAAGCATTCTTAGAATTTTACAAGTTTGGAACTAGTTTCAGATTAAACCACACCAAAACCCGCATCTTTTCCCCCAAAAGTTGAAGTAAAAGTGATTTTTAAGGTAGTTTAAACTGGAGTTACAAGTAGGTATGATTCCAAAGTTCTTCCAAGTCAGCTAAGACTGATCAACTATCCTAATTCTGTATTTTTCCAGTTTAAAATAAGATATGAGCAATTTCTTGTTTGCTTGGCATTGCAACATGTAATATTAGCACAATTAACATATCTGTTGTACAGCTCAAGACATGATATATGCAGATAACTTCTCTAAATCCTAAACCCTGAAAAATACCACTTCTAAAATGCAAATAAGCTGTCAAAGCAATAGTATGCTAAATCGACACCAAATTTCCTACCACCACATGATGTGTTCTCCAAATTGGGTAGTGACAGCTGCTCCTTCTTAAATAAAGCCCATTTTCTTTCTGGTCTTATTAGTGCAGCCCTACTTGCCCAGCTGTATTAGTCACTTCCTGCACGAGCACTTGATCACCTACAGAGAAGCAAAACACCTCTTACTACATCCAACACAGTATACAGGTTTAAGTTGTATGGATGTTAAAGCTGTAATTGAGCAAACCTGTCCCCTGTGCCATCACACACAGGGATGTTATCTGCAAAATACTCTGGATGGGAACACTATTGCTTCAGAGAAAGACTAAGTCCTTTTTTCAACACCCTCCTGCCCCCAACCAAATTATGCTCAAAGAGAAAGAGAGGCGGGGGAAAAAAAGGGGGAAAAGCAGACAAATGAAATCTTAATCTCATGGTTACTTTACCCTCTTCTTGAGCTTGAGAGACGGGTAAGAAAAGGGAGAACAAAAATCAGTAACT